>NW_019385042.1:367920-390481 GCF_000671375.1 Centruroides sculpturatus
CAAAAAAAAAGTTGAAATAAAGTGATTAAACAAAAATTATTACAAATATCGTAAATAACAGTTCACAAATGCGTCCTTGCAGCTAGATTCTAGATTACTTAGAAAAACAGTCTTTTATATATAAAAAAACAAAAACTATATTACATACAAATGTACGAAGAAATAAAAACCCAGCGAAGCGGGTCCTTGAAGTTAGTAAAATATATATTTATTATATAATTTGACTAATATATTCACGAATATCAAATGTGCTTAATTCCTCGTAGTCACGTTGTATATTTAGACAGCTGTAAGCAGCTGTTATTTTTGTGTAAATTGTTGTTTTTGCGCTTTGTGATGCATGTTAATACT
Source organism: Centruroides sculpturatus (assembly GCF_000671375.1). NCBI lineage: Eukaryota > Metazoa > Arthropoda > Arachnida > Scorpiones > Buthidae > Centruroides > Centruroides sculpturatus. The sequence continues at coordinate 368,272 of NW_019385042.1, forward strand.
TTCTTTTCTTGAACTTTTCTTTTCCTGTAGATTCTACTGTAAGATATTTGTAAAAATATCAGCCAACATAGTTTCGTTTGTGAATGTCATATAGTGTCATAAGTATTCCGTATTTATATATGTTAATATACATTGATTATATTTATGAAATATATATGAAATCGACGAACATTGTCCACGTAACGCAACTTTCACTGGATCCTTCTATTACTTTCCAATGTTTCTAATATAATGCACGAAAATCTATATTAACCTACATTTAATACAGTACAAGTAAACAATTTCTAATGCTTATTTTACTTCACATATTTTTAAAAGTTTTGACTTAGTAAATTAGAATTTTATTGTTATATCATTCAAAATAAACCACGTAAAACTCTCGTATTAATGTTATAATAACTATATCACTTTATCTCTAAGAAAATATGGAAATCATTCCCTTTTGTCTACAATGATAATTCAGTTTGGTTTTTTTTATATAGGGGAGATCGGGGCAACTTCGGCAGGCGGGGCAAGTTTGTCAAGCGCTTTTTTTTGAAAAACAAATTAAAAGAAGACTTTGGTTATAGGTTAGGCAGTTGAGTTTTATTGGTGGCTTGTTGAGTGTAGTGTTTTTATTGTTCTCCAACAAACGTAGTTGAATTATCAAGCATATTTTCATTTTCGTTGAATTCCATATAATATTTTTTTTTCCATTTATATTGAATTGGCAGGTTTTGTTATAATTCCATGATAACGAAAGTTACTTTTCCCGTTAGAAGGATGTAACTTCAACTTATTCACGTGGCCAGATCATGGCTTGGCATTCTGTTCTCAGGGTTGTACTTAATGTTTCGAAATCATGACTAGCGGGGTAAGATCGGCAACATAAAGCCACATTAGAAGCAAAGGATAAAAATCAAACAGATGATAAATGAAAACATGTTTGCATTTGTTATTCATGTATATATGTCTTTGAACTTGCATTTCGTTGTAATAATATTAAATGGGTGTTGGATTTGTATTTCTTTGTTTTAATAGTGAATTCCAACTTATACATTGTTAATAACATAATTTTATATACGTGCCTATCTTGCCCCATTACTGTTGCCCCTATACCAGGGGCAACTTTAATAAAAATATTTAAAATAATTACAACTATACAAAAAGAGAGAAGTTTCCGAACTTGCCCCTATACTCGGGGCAACTTCGGCAATTTCTCTCTTCTTGTAAAGTTGTAATTATTTTAATTATTTTTATTTCCAAACTGATTTTAATTAGTTCTATAGTAAGAAAACATTCCAATAGACAATATGCAAAGCTTTTTTTTTTCAGTTTACAGCAGTATGTATTACACAAAATTTAAGTGAAGCTTAACATGCCGATCTTGCCTCGGTCTCCCCTATGTATTTTTGTATTTTTATCATTGTATCTTTTAAATATTATTTTAAAATATATTTCATGTCATTAAGAAGGAGGATAAAGCAGGAATTTATAGGATCCCGTACGAGAACCAGCAGTTAGAAATAAAAAAATGTACTTTGGAGTTACAACGAGAAATCTAGGAGTAAGAATCAAAGAGCATAAATATGATATTAGAAAAGATCTAACGCAACGCAACTGGCTTAGATGACTCAGGCACAAAGATCCGTAGTTAGGTGCGAGGATGCGGAAATCCTCAGACAAGTGTACACTCCCCAAATTTCGCGAAAACTGACTAAAATATCGAAATATACAGGAAAAAGCTAGATGAAAGATGCATAAACGCCAGAGATGCAAAGGCCCACCCTCAGCATATAAGTACGCTGTTAAAGAACTTAAAAAACTCACAAGTAGCTCTTGAATTTCGACATATCCGCAATCGTGTTATGGGAACCTTAATAATTTTCATTGGTTAACGGGTAGTGGCTTATAATAATATTTAATAATTTTATGTTAATTATTTTTACATTTATGTATTTTTACGCTTTAACTTTTATATAAATTACTTGGTACGTTGTCGGTATTTATCTGTCTTTAAATTTGAAATTGGTGTTCTAATCTTTGTTATTCCAAATACAAATGTTTCACCTGAAGACGATCTATAGAGTAAGTCGAAAACGTTAGTTTTTAATAAAACTAACGTTTAACGAATAAGGTGTTGTTACCTGATAAATTATTTTGCTGAGTAAGTTTCTGTTCAAATTTTATTAGTTCATTATTAATACTTGCAAAAATGTGTGATGTTTCAGTTAGAGTAAATGAAAAACTGGAGAAGCTTAAATAAAATATACTTATTTAATTTATTCAAGTACAAATAAGATAAATTTAAAAAATAATTTCGTTTTGGGGTTATATAATTTCATAACATTGTGGTTATTATTATTATTGGATATAAAAACATTTAATAATTAATACGAAAACTTTGTTTTATAGTTAAAATTTATTTGATTAAGATTTGTGATCAGTTCTACTCAATTTTTATCTGAAAATTGAACTTGTAATCAAAGTTTCCCAAACCATGACTTCTAACACTATACTTTGTTTTCTATTGACAAAGGCTGTCTGCTTTCTATTACAGCATAATAACCCATTCAATAATTATCCTAAGTACGATTTTGTTCGTTTTCTTCGTTCTGAAAACGTTATCCATGACAATAGAGACAGCTTGTATTTTTACAAAATTTCCACTTTTGTAATTATAGGGATGATTGTAAATCTAAATATGAATTAAGCAAAAGTATAATCTCTTTCTGCCTTTGTGTGTTTCTTTTCATTCAAATTCAAATTGTGATCAAAGTTAACACAAATGAAAATTGTAACAGTTAACTTTTAATTTATAAAAAGCGCTATTACACGATAATATGTAACTGAATAAATATTATCACATGCAGTTCAGCTGAAATATAAAATTTTTTTAAGTTGTATTTTCAGTTTACTTTTATTCCGATATAAAAATTCACAAGAATTAAAGTTACTTTTAAAATTTTAAAATATAAATGTATTATATTGTAAATTGAGTGATACGAATAAAGTTACATGTTGGGTTCAAATTGATAATGAAATTTGTGACAGAAAAAAAATTATATATTTATTGATTTATTGCTTTTATGAGTATTTGACGTCGTATATTTTGATGTTTTATGTCTGCAGGTTCATAACGCAGCTGCAAGTTGTAAACTTCAACAAATTTCATAAACTTAGAGATTAAAAATTATCAGTAATAATTTTTGAGAAATTGAGTGAATGGATTTCACATACATCTTATGTTTAATTCCGTTAACAATGCAAACAGATTGCATCTTTACCTCACGAAGACTATTGTATCGTTAAGAATTATTTTTTTTTTATTTTGTACAAACAAAATAAATAGATTGAAAAATGTAAACGAAAATAAAAAATTATACTTCAGAAGTTAATTTAGTATCAAAAACGTAAAATATTTGAGTAGCCCAAGACATAGCCAAAGATTGCAACAGCACAGCACTGGCGAAAATTTAAATTTACCGACTGGAATTCTTTCGAATAATTGACGTTTCGGATAACTGACTTTCGGATAATCGACGCTTTACTGTACATCAAATTCAAATAGATGTCGTGGTGTATCGACAATTATGGATTTGTTTTACAAAACATAATACAAATGTCATTAATCATTTGTCATTACGTCATTAATCTTGAAGTTCTTATATAGCGTATTATAATTAGTTTGCCAATTTTAATAATGAGTGTTGAAAAAGATTACTGTTATCTTTCTTTAGTACCAATTAACTGCAATTATTATAATAGCTGTTTATGAAATCTGATATATCAGAAAACAGTTATTATTTTACTTTTTTAAAGACAAAACATTGAATAATAATAATATTACTCAAAAAAATATATTACGAAGCAATTATCACAAAATCTATATTTATAAATATTACTGTAAAATAAATGAATTATTTTATTGATAATTTGAATATATATTTATTCATTTATAATGAAAGTGACTATCTATTCCTCTGTTACTAGAGATAAACAATAATTATTTTAATAGTTTTATTTTTAAAACTGGAAAGTACAATAATTATTTATTATGATATTTAAATTTACAATTATTTCGTCACGATATAAGAAAATCAATACTGTTCGAATAAGATGTGCAGACAACAACTAGCACATGGTAAATTTCGGAATTGTACTTTTTTATACTAAAAAGACTAAATTTAGGTTCTCAGTAAATAATGTTTATTAATGAAACATTAAAAGAATACATACTTGTATGCGTTTTATGTTTCTATTAATATATTTATAAATTACTCATTGTATATTTTATTTAAACAATTATAACACCTAAATTCACTCGAAATGAAATTATCTTTTTATAGCAATTTTATTATTTGTTTATTGTACTATTATACTAAACAATAATCCTGGCTATACAAGTATTGTATTTCGTTTTCTAATGAAAAATATATTTCATGTATTATTAAATGTGTGTATAGTTAATTATTGTGTTTTATTTCATGTTATAAGTAAATTAGAGGGTTTACAATAAAGGTGATTTACTGTCCCACATGGCCTCGCCAGTTTGATATTTCAGATGTTGAACAAAAATAAAAAATAAGTGATTCTAACAATATACTGAACTTGTTAAATACAGAGACGTTTTCCATTCTGCTATTACTCTGAGTATCGCTTTTATGGATGTGGCATATTTAGGTGAAAGCAGCACAGTAGGGTTTTGTAAGACTTGTAATTTCATCAATNATTACTGTTGCCCCTATACCAGGGGCAACTTTAATAAAAATATTTAAAATAATTACAACTATACAAAAAGAGAGAAGTTTCCGAACTTGCCCCTATACTCGGGGCAACTTCGGCAATTTCTCTCTTCTTGTAAAGTTGTAATTATTTTAATTATTTTTATTTCCAAACTGATTTTAATTAGTTCTATAGTAAGAAAACATTCCAATAGACAATATGCAAAGCTTTTTTTTTTCAGTTTACAGCAGTATGTATTACACAAAATTTAAGTGAAGCTTAACATGCCGATCTTGCCTCGGTCTCCCCTATGTATTTTTGTATTTTTATCATTGTATCTTTTAAATATTATTTTAAAATATATTTCATGTCATTAAGAAGGAGGATAAAGCAGGAATTTATAGGATCCCGTACGAGAACCAGCAGTTAGAAATAAAAAAATGTACTTTGGAGTTACAACGAGAAATCTAGGAGTAAGAATCAAAGAGCATAAATATGATATTAGAAAAGATCTAACGCAACGCAACTGGCTTAGATGACTCAGGCACAAAGATCCGTAGTTAGGTGCGAGGATGCGGAAATCCTCAGACAAGTGTACACTCCCCAAATTTCGCGAAAACTGACTAAAATATCGAAATATACAGGAAAAAGCTAGATGAAAGATGCATAAACGCCAGAGATGCAAAGGCCCACCCTCAGCATATAAGTACGCTGTTAAAGAACTTAAAAAACTCACAAGTAGCTCTTGAATTTCGACATATCCGCAATCGTGTTATGGGAACCTTAATAATTTTCATTGGTTAACGGGTAGTGGCTTATAATAATATTTAATAATTTTATGTTAATTATTTTTACATTTATGTATTTTTACGCTTTAACTTTTATATAAATTACTTGGTACGTTGTCGGTATTTATCTGTCTTTAAATTTGAAATTGGTGTTCTAATCTTTGTTATTCCAAATACAAATGTTTCACCTGAAGACGATCTATAGAGTAAGTCGAAAACGTTAGTTTTTAATAAAACTAACGTTTAACGAATAAGGTGTTGTTACCTGATAAATTATTTTGCTGAGTAAGTTTCTGTTCAAATTTTATTAGTTCATTATTAATACTTGCAAAAATGTGTGATGTTTCAGTTAGAGTAAATGAAAAACTGGAGAAGCTTAAATAAAATATACTTATTTAATTTATTCAAGTACAAATAAGATAAATTTAAAAAATAATTTCGTTTTGGGGTTATATAATTTCATAACATTGTGGTTATTATTATTATTGGATATAAAAACATTTAATAATTAATACGAAAACTTTGTTTTATAGTTAAAATTTATTTGATTAAGATTTGTGATCAGTTCTACTCAATTTTTATCTGAAAATTGAACTTGTAATCAAAGTTTCCCAAACCATGACTTCTAACACTATACTTTGTTTTCTATTGACAAAGGCTGTCTGCTTTCTATTACAGCATAATAACCCATTCAATAATTATCCTAAGTACGATTTTGTTCGTTTTCTTCGTTCTGAAAACGTTATCCATGACAATAGAGACAGCTTGTATTTTTACAAAATTTCCACTTTTGTAATTATAGGGATGATTGTAAATCTAAATATGAATTAAGCAAAAGTATAATCTCTTTCTGCCTTTGTGTGTTTCTTTTCATTCAAATTCAAATTGTGATCAAAGTTAACACAAATGAAAATTGTAACAGTTAACTTTTAATTTATAAAAAGCGCTATTACACGATAATATGTAACTGAATAAATATTATCACATGCAGTTCAGCTGAAATATAAAATTTTTTTAAGTTGTATTTTCAGTTTACTTTTATTCCGATATAAAAATTCACAAGAATTAAAGTTACTTTTAAAATTTTAAAATATAAATGTATTATATTGTAAATTGAGTGATACGAATAAAGTTACATGTTGGGTTCAAATTGATAATGAAATTTGTGACAGAAAAAAAATTATATATTTATTGATTTATTGCTTTTATGAGTATTTGACGTCGTATATTTTGATGTTTTATGTCTGCAGGTTCATAACGCAGCTGCAAGTTGTAAACTTCAACAAATTTCATAAACTTAGAGATTAAAAATTATCAGTAATAATTTTTGAGAAATTGAGTGAATGGATTTCACATACATCTTATGTTTAATTCCGTTAACAATGCAAACAGATTGCATCTTTACCTCACGAAGACATTTGTATCGTTAAGAATTATTTTTTTTTATTTTGTACAAACAAAATAAATAGATTGAAAAATGTAAACGAAAATAAAAAATTATACTTCAGAAGTTAATTTAGTATCAAAAACGTAAAATATTTGAGTAGCCCAAGACATAGCCAAAGATTGCAACAGCACAGCACTGGCGAAAATTTAAATTTACCGACTGGAATTCTTTCGAATAATTGACGTTTCGGATAACTGACTTTCGGATAATCGACGCTTTACTGTACATCAAATTCAAATAGATGTCGTGGTGTATCGACAATTATGGATTTGTTTTACAAAACATAATACAAATGTCATTAATCATTTGTCATTACGTCATTAATCTTGAAGTTCTTATATAGCGTATTATAATTAGTTTGCCAATTTTAATAATGAGTGTTGAAAAAGATTACTGTTATCTTTCTTTAGTACCAATTAACTGCAATTATTATAATAGCTGTTTATGAAATCTGATATATCAGAAAACAGTTATTATTTTACTTTTTTAAAGACAAAACATTGAATAATAATAATATTACTCAAAAAAATATATTACGAAGCAATTATCACAAAATCTATATTTATAAATATTACTGTAAAATAAATGAATTATTTTATTGATAATTTGAATATATATTTATTCATTTATAATGAAAGTGACTATCTATTCCTCTGTTACTAGAGATAAACAATAATTATTTTAATAGTTTTATTTTTAAAACTGGAAAGTACAATAATTATTTATTATGATATTTAAATTTACAATTATTTCGTCACGATATAAGAAAATCAATACTGTTCGAATAAGATGTGCAGACAACAACTAGCACATGGTAAATTTCGGAATTGTACTTTTTTATACTAAAAAGACTAAATTTAGGTTTTCAGTAAATAATGTTTATTAATGAAACATTAAAAGAATACATACTTGTATGCGTTTTATGTTTCTATTAATATATTTATAAATTACTCATTGTATATTTTATTTAAACAATTATAACACCTAAATTCACTCGAAATGAAATTATCTTTTTATAGCAATTTTATTATTTGTTTATTGTACTATCATACTAAACAATAATCCTGGCTATACAAGTATTGTATTTCGTTTTCTAATGAAAAATATATTTTATGTATTATTAAATGTGTGTATAGTTAATTATTGTGTTTTATTTCATGTTATAAGTAAATTAGAGGGTTTACAATAAAGGTGATTTACTGTCCCACATGGCCTCGCCAGTTTGATATTTCAAAGGTTGAACAAAAATAAAAAACTAGTGATTCTAACAATATACTGAACTTGTTAAATACAGAGACGTTTTCCATTCTGCTATTACTCTGAGTATCGCTTTTATGGATGTGGCATATTTAGGTGAAAGCAGCACAGTAGGGTTTTGTAAGACTTGTAATTTCATCAATGCTTGCTTGTCATTTTATAAGCTGTTACGAACCTAGTCTCTCGCCTGAGTAAAAAATTTCGAAAAGTTTTTTAGTGTTCTTAGCTGTAGGCATATTCTATATATTCATTAGTAATTTATAATTATATATATAATTTTTTAAATATAAAAATATTAGCAGATAAGTTCAGCGTTTCTCTGGCAAAAAATAACAACAGCGAAGATTATTAGATTATTTCATACTTCTAACATTTCTATTATATTATAGTATTTGATTTATATTGACTAATGTCATTTTACGTAAGAGTTTTTCACACTAATTTATCACATTTAATTCTTTAAATGTGATAAATTAGTAGAGGAATAGAGAATTTTTAAAACGTGTTATATTGGTTATTCTGTGAGATAAACTCTCACGTAAGATGACCGTTATTGTTATATAGCCGATCTTACCCGTTTTCATTTGGTGCAAAAATTAGGTTTTGTCTCTAATGAAATTAATTAAAGAATTTTTAGATGGGTCTAAAAATACGGTCGAATCCTCGAAAAAACTCAGAAAAATAGCATCTAAAATACTACAGTAGTCGAGTTGTTAGGGGTAATCTTTAACCTGCTCCCCCGTGGTAAGAATTTCAAATTTTATGACATTTTTTAATTTCTATCATAAAAAATAAATATGCAACATCTTCAGTGATATGTATATTTTAAATATGCTTATACAGTCAGTTATGAGATAACCAATAAGGAAAAGAATACACAGTTTCAGAATAAGTCAAGAAAATTCGAATCAACATACTTCTTCTTCTTTATGTGTGTTCTCCTTTTAGGAGGTTGACAACCATTTCATGCCACTATGATCTATCTTGTGCTTCTCTTGAGCACTCTTCATACGTTAAGTATGTCCAATTCCGGATGTTGCTGAACCAGTTCTTTCTTGGCCTACCCCTACCTCTTTGCCCTTTAATCATTCCCTCTAGTAATAGTTTTTGTAGGCTGTTTTGTCACATAACATGCCCCAGATACCTCACAATTTTTCTCCTTACTACTTCTAATAAGGTCCTTTTCTGGTTTGCAATTGCCAGGATATCTTCATTTGTTCTTCTTGCCTTCCAAGAAACTCTCAGCATACAGATAACAATCAACATACAGATAACAATATTTTGTATGTTGATTCGAATAATTAGTTAAAATTATAAACTCATATTACTTTTGTAGATAAAAGACAACAGTAGATTTTACGTTATTAAAAATAAATAACAGTTTTATTTAAAAATAAACATAAATAACACATTAGAAAAACATTCGATATTTTAAAAGGAAACAAATAAATAGAAATAATTACTTTTTTTTTAAATTAAAAAAATTGATAACCTTTATCCTTATATTTATATTTACAAGTAAAGTTATTTCATGTTTACATGAAATTCAGCCAATAAAATATATTTTATTTATAGTGGCTTTTAAATTTTGTAAAACACTCCTGTAAGCTATTTGAAGTTAGTCATTTTCCTGGCATTAGAAGTGTTTTACCTTAACATTTTAATTTTAAAATATTGTAATTTAAAGTCAAGATATTTAAGTTAAATATATTACTTCAGTATTCGTGACATAAAACATTTAAAGTACAGTCCAATATTATTAATACTGCACTTTAAATTTTTTTCAAAATATTTTTAATAGTTTTGATTATAAACAACTCATGCTGCTTATAGAAAATTCGTTTTTAGAGCTTTCTTATTTAAACCCTTGTTACAATCTTTGGTAGAAAAGTAAAAAATTCTGAGCATAATGTGTTAAATATATAAAATTTTATACATTGGATCTTTTTAGACAATGGGCTATATATATAAAATATATTTTCGAAATTACTCTGTATGGAGCATTATCTTTTAATGTAAAAACCCTGTAAAAAATTTAAAAAATAAGCGAAAATATTTAATTTAAATATAAATAAAAGTTTTTTGAGTAATTGCAGACAGTTCTGATTAGTGTTGAGTAAACAAAGCAAACATAAGAGGGAAATGTTGCACTTTCTTCTCTAAAAAAATTAAATACAGTTTATATATAAACAATAATATATCTTAAAAATAATTTTATGAGACAATATAGTTATTTAAAACAAGCCAAAAAACCCTTTTCGTAATTTATTTTCTATGCTTTAAAAGTGTGGTGATATTCATTTTTTACTTGCGCTTAACTTCACATAAAACACGTACTTGTCAAATAATAAATAAAACAAGTGAAACGGCAAAACGGTGTTTGAGACAAGACTATGTCTTGGAGACTCGCCACTAAGCGAAATTACTTTGACACTTAAGGTGGTTCTCGTTCTCATTATCCAATATTTTTTGGTAACACTGCTTTTGGGCGGAATCGTTTAAATTTCGCTGGTCTTGTCCAAGGGATCGTCCTCCATGCGTTTTCGATGAAATTAACCTACCCAATTTCGAAATTTCTTTCCATTGCATGTCGGCCAGGGTTGAATTTTTGTCGACACGTAACAAAATTTTCTGTATTTAATAAAAAATAATCGTGGCTATTGCATCCTGCGAAATTATTTTATTATTTTGCACAAACAATATACAGTTTAATTCGATTATAACGTAATCAGATGTAATGACAACCCTAATATAATGTCGAATTTTTATCGGCCCCACGATTTTACTATACTGGATAATGTGAAAAAACCTTCACAGCAAGTTTGTTGCTTCAACAAACTAAGTACATTTGCGTGGAGTAATTTTTTATTCATAAATCAAAACAATTGTTTTTATTAAAAGTGTTTTAAAAATAATATATGTTCATCCGTTTTTTATTAAAGATTTAGAAATTTGAAGGTTTTTAAATAAAATTAAGTAGAATCGAATTGCTCAGAAAATATGATAGAAAAGTAAACTAATTAAGTGATTAGTTAGTTTAAAAATATATAATCTAATTATAGCTTTGAATAAACTAGATTAGATAAATTATCATATTACACAAGTTAAAAATTAATTATTATTTGAAAAATTGATCGTGTATTAATTTAAATTAAAATCCTGTAAAACAAATACAATAAAACTCGTGTAAACAGGAATTGTATGATTCTGAACATTTGTTTTAGTTAATTTCGCAAAATTTTTACTTCAACGCATTATTGAAGTTAAATATTAATATTCTCAATCACAAAATACAATCTATTAAATGTATTTTTACTTCATGTGCTTTACAGAACAAAGTAACATATATATTGCAGAATTGTTCATTACTTTAAACATTATTATTTGTTTCCTATTTTTCAATTTTCTCTGCTTTAAATTAAAAAATAATAATATATTTAGTAATCATCTAAACTACGATTAATTTAGTTTTATTCGTTTTAAAAACGTTTTCCACGACAATAGAGACATCATGTATTTTTATGCAATTTCCACTTTTTTAATTATAGGGATAATTGTAAATCCACATATGAATTAAGCAAAAGTATAAACTCTGTCTGCCTTTGTCTGTTTCTTTTTATTTAAATTCCAATTGTAAGTAAAGTTAATAAAAACGGTAATTGTAACAGTTAACCTTTAATTTACAGAATGCACTATTACACGATAATATAAAACTAACTAAAAATTATTACTTACATTTAAGTTGAAATATAAAATTCTTTTGTTAGAGTCATATATTTAGTTTACTTTTATTCCGATAAAAAATTACAGAAATAAAAGTTACTTATAAACTTTTAAAATAAAAATGTTTTCTATTGTGAATCGCGTGATACGAATAAAGTTACATGTTCAGTTCGAATTGATTATGAAGTTTGTCACAAGTCATAAGTTCTGTATATTGATTTATTGCTTTTATGAGTATTTGACGTTATATATTCTGGAGTTTTATGTCAGCAGTTTCATTACGCATCTGCAAGTTGTAAACTTCGACAAATTTGACTAACTTAGAGATTAAAGATTATCACTGACAGTTTTTGAGAAATTGCATGAATGGATTCTAGATACATCTTCCTTTTAATTCTGTTAACAATGCATACAGATTGCATCCTTAGCAGTGGTAAGTAAATTTATATATTGAAATTTTGTATTTTACATTAAAATTAATGTTTTAAATCAAATATCAAAAATATTTTAATTATTATTAGTCAATAATGGTATAAATGTTAATAAGTGATTGTAATGTATCCATATAATTCAAAATTATCTAATATCATTATACTTAAAATAAATAATTAATAATAAATAACTTTATTCGGTGTGCATTTTCATACCGTGGTTTTTAAATCTTTCAAGGATAGAATATAACAGATACTGTGAGATCACAGGATTTGGAACAATTAGAAACTAAAAAGTTAAAACATTTCTGAATGTATGCGATCGAACACAATACTGTTTATTTTTATCTCTTAATATTAAATAGAATAAATAAATTATAACTAAAGCAATGGTTTTTAAAAATTGCCTAATAAATTATTTTTCCCTTCTTTTAGAAAGTGTATTGTAATGTGCAATGGTGCACCCAAAATGAGACTTTCTGGTTTACCAGTACACATATTAAAAATTTATAAAAATAAAACAGCAGATAAATTTTGGCATAAACTGAACAATAAGTACTTTTTTAAAAATTTAATTTTGTGTAAATACAAAATAAAATTTATAAAAGCTTTTTGCAATTTGAAAAACACATTTAAAAAAATGGTTAATTAAGTTAGAGAAAAAAACTTGTAATTTTTATCAAAATAATAAAATCCAGCAACGAGTGGCTTAACTTTCCCAGCAACGTTTAAAATTTTGGTCATTTTGAGGGTCAAATCAAGTTTATAAAAATTGAAAGTAATAATAACGAAAAAGTTTGCTAATAATTTCAATCGTACATGAGATATGAGAGAAGAATCCCTGTATTTACGCACCCAATGACGTTTTACCACTAAAATTCAATAGTACTATTCTCCAAATATACAAACCTCCTTTAAACATTTGACACATTTTTTATCTAATTCACAAGAAATATAAAGCTTCAAATAGAAGAGGAAAAAAATTGCACCACCCACACACACATACACATAGTAGGACTATCTATCATCCATATATACAGAGAATATACCAGAATATTTTACATTTTTCTACATTTTAAGATCCTACATCTAAAAATTTAAAATTCGTAGAGCAGAGATAGTTTGACTGATCTCGCACACTCTCCCTCTGTTATATATAACAGTCAGGTAAGAAATAATTGGCTGTATAATTTTACGGAAGTCTATTTTAATTAGAATCGTCAGTCATACATTTTTAATAGATAATGACGTATGGTATAAAATACTATTTTAAACGTAATTGGAAATTTATTTAAATGTTTACATATTTGTTTGTAATCTGAATTTAAGATTTTTTTCGTATTCGTTTAGTCAAAGAATTCGTACCACTTTGGTTTCATTCAAATAAATAATTTTCTACGAAAATAGCAATATCACATAGAAATTGTGGTGTATCGGCAACTATGCACTTGTTTTACAAAAATTAATACAAATGGAATTTATGTCATGAATTTTAAAGTCATTGTATAGATGCATATCTAGATTCGTTTGCTTATTTTAATGTTATATTTTAGCACCTAAACACCTATTATGTTTCATCGTGTCCAGGGTTAATGAGTCAATGCTTCTTAAACAATTTTATGCAATTATGCAACAGGAACATTCTTGTATTTCATACAAGCGTACTATTTATAAATAAATAAAAATTTGATATTGACCAAATTTTACCTAATTATCCAAGAAATAATTAGATTACAAACTTTGTTTTTCATCATGGTAAAACTTCTAACACAGATAATTACTAATTATGTGATCTACAACGATACTAATATTAATATTTGCAGATATTTAACAGTGAATGATGTTTTTAGTATATAAGAAGATAATCCATGCTTAATGTTACATTTTCTATCATTAATTTTATTGTGAGATTTTTTGCAACCAGAAAAGCAGTTTTCCGACTGCATACGCATTATTTGACAATGCTAAATGTTTGCTATCATGGTTTGATAAATTTCAAAATGTACTTAATCATCTTCCTTCCAAAAACCATTGATTCTCAACTGCTGAGATTTTGAAATGTGCCGCTACTGCGAGTACTCACATATAGGCGACGTCAGAAAATCAGTTTTTCCTTCTTACCGGCGTTTGGAAATTGTAACCGGTATTGCTGATAATTTCCAGTAGTTACTATGGCGTTTAGAAAATGTTACAAAGAGCGTTAAAATTTCTTAATTATAAAAGTGTACTGTGATAAAAAAAAAAGTTAAAAATCTTTGCCATAAACAATCACCTCACACTCAAAAAAAATTCACAATGGAAATATTTCCTTAAAACTACAATTTTTGATGAGCTTTTCCTTTTTTATTTTATATATGAAAAAGTAAAACAAAGAAAGATGTTACACGTTACCCTGAAATTTAACTTGTAACATTAAATATTAAAATAATTAGAAAATAAAAACTAAAAAATAAAATTTCACAGCATTTAGCAATAACATTTTTTTTGTAATAATAAGTATTTTATATAGGATTGTCCAACGAATCATATGTTTGGAGAGTTGCTGGATATGGGGTAAAAACATTCTCTTACTTATTAAAAAAATTACAGTAATAATAACTGGCTTATAAATAATTTTACATTTTGCTTATCAGTATGAAGAATTTATGACATATGATGAAACTGAAGCACAAATAACAGGTGGAAAGTTATTTCCACTGTTTAAAGTCATTCAAGAAAAACTAAAATTTAGGTAAGTGGCTTCCTCATTTCAATCTCAAACTAAGTATTTGTATTTAATTATAGAACTTTAATAGTATATAGACTCGGGTTTGTATACTTTTTACTGTTACTTTTAATCATTAAAAATATTATTTTGATGTAGTTTTAAAATTATTTAAAATATTAAAAAATTTCATATAATTTATTTAAATTCATATCAATAATAATCTATATTTTTACTATAAATGTTATTGACGGTTCTAATTTGGCTTTAATTAATTAAACATGAAAAACAACAATTACTCAATGAGAGAATTTTTATACACTTATACACGTAAGGTTTGTGGTAAAAAAAAAGTTTTTAGAGAATTCAAGTGTCGACATTACATAATGAAAAAACTTATAGGAAATTGACAAATGCAACAAAACTTCACTTATTTCTATGCGTACTAAGTTAAATAAGTTGAACAATTTTTCACAAATATTCAGAGAAAAGAATGTTTCCTTCAACGTAGTCAGCAAAAAAAATAGCAGTTTCACTCTATCTGTATCTCGCTTCCGAGGAAATAATTAGGGTGAATATTAGGAACAATATTTGGTCAAAAAACCTTAGGTAAGATTAATTGAAAATTAATCAATGTAAACGAATAAATAGATTACCCGAACCCTATTCTAATAAGTAAACGTCACCGAACTATAAGAAATTTACAAAAACTATCAAATCAGACATGACCGTACAAAAATGTACTGCATATTATATCAAAAAAAGTTCATACAACAGAAGCGAAATACAAGTACAAGACATAAAATTTTGAAAAAATAGCGTTTATAAAGTGCTATGCTCTGTGAAGAAGAGAACGAAATAACGTTGATATTAGAAACCTACAAAACAGTGTACAGATCAAAATAACAATAAACAAACAAAGAAATTTTCTTCGATCAGTACTAAGAAGAAATAAATATCAGTGCAGAAATACGAAAACATACAACAGTTAAAGTTAATTTATTAATGTGATTAATTTATGTTTTCTGATAGAAATAATAACAATAAAACGATATAAATTTTAAAATGTTAGTAGTATAGTTAAGGGAATCTGGCTCTTAGAGTTAAATTTTATTAAAAAGTGAAGAAAATTATCTAAAACTGTAGTTTTTTAATTTTATATTTTACTGCTAATTATAACTAACAGTAAAACTCATTATACCTAGTTAACACGCTTTCAAGCGATTTACGAAGTAAAAGATAGGAAAGTAGCGAATACGGCTTACATTTATAAAATGTGGAAACGAATTGCGTTTCTATTTTTAGGTATGAAATTTTATTTTAAAAATAACTTTTATATTATTAATCTTATTAAATAATTATAATTGCGTTTGGCACCTTCTGTTATGATACTTTGTTATTGAAAATTTTTTTGTTTTTATTTGTTATAAATTGTAAAAGCCTTAATTTTAAAGGTAAAGAAAAGTTTCATAAAAAACACTAAATACAAACAAGTAAGTCTTGACAGACCCCAACCCTTTACTACATTTTCTTATATTAAGCGAAAATCGATTCAAAAACACAAAAGCACTCATAGATATTCAAACAGAAACATATATATCCACAAAATTTTTGTTTCTACTTTTCGATTCAGGATGCCTTAAAACATGGATATTCGCAAAAAATCTCGTAAGGTCAAATGTGGCACAATACCACTACGATCGCTTGATATGTAAAATATCCATAAAATTTGGATAGGGAAAACATAAATATCTATCTGTAGATAATTGTTGTATGACAAATCTAATAGCATTGAAGATTCATTTTACTACAGGAAAATAATATTGTAATGCTAGTTGTTATCGTTATCTACTCTTCAAATATGTCAAGTATCGTGATATGAGAAAAATTGCTGTATTTGAGGATATAATCTAAAACTGAAAAAAGCGATAGCTGATACTACTGTTTAGTTAGATAATACAACTATTATTGATATAAATAGTTAAATTCTGATATCTTTATTTTAGGAATTTTGCAGTTTTTTCGCATGAGTGTTACGAAAATAACGAAGCATAATTGGTTTACTTCATTCTACTTGTTTATTTAATATAGCCTAAAAATCACAGTTGTATTCTGTTCATCATTATTTGGCTCCAATCTTTTTTCTTCTCATAACATTTTTATTAATCTATTCTAGATTTCTTCATCAAAGTTCCTTCTTCGATTTTTTCTTTTCTCCTCTCTTTTGCATATTTGGTTCTTTTTATCTGTATGCTGTGCAACATTCAAATATTTTCTTATAAACTTATGCTGAGTATGACTAAAACGCAATGTAAGATTTATTTAAAAACTAATGAAAACTTTTTGGGCATCCACCATCATCAGTCCCCAGATTCAAAATAACACATTGTTTCTCACCGAGAAAATTAACTTTTTTCATGTTTTGAACCAAAATCAACAAAAATGCTCGATTTATTGGATTTTCTTGCAATTTTTTTTAAATACGGTAGTTATCCCAAAGATAGTCTTCTAATTTTTTAAGTACAAAAAAAAATGTGTAATACAAAAATAAAGTTTATATCGGTTTAAAGCTTGAAAATTCATCTATTTTTTACATAATCGCCATTTTGTACGATGCATATTTGAAAGTGCTGTAATAATTTTTGAATGTTATATCAGCTTGCTGCTATATGGTGTTAAACCGATTGAAATTCATTGCAAATCGACAGAAGTGTGTGGCGAGTCGCTAATAGATGTAAAACGCCTGTTCAAGTGGTATAGAGTGTTTGCAGCTGATCGCACTAAAATTCACGAATAAGAAAGAAGCTGGAAACCGTCAATCATCGACGAAATAGTTGCGAAGGTCGAGCAAACAATGGGTGAAGATCGGAGAATTACTCTAGATAATCTTTGCATTTTTGCTATTGCGCTTAGTGGAGCAGGTATGACATATGCATACATAAACTGCTACGACGCCTACAGAAATTCATCGATCGAAATAGGGATTATGTAGAAAAACAGATAAAGTTTATACTATTTTAAAGCTTAAATATTTATTTTTCTATAAACGTTCTTAGTATTTAAAAATTTAGGAAACTTTACTTTTGGGATTATCCTCGTATATACATAATTTTCGAAAAATAGTGTCATGTATGCTGTACTTGTCAATACTAAAAACCATTTCGAATTTAAAATAAAAAACGGAGACATCTTTGAACGTCGTTTTGTAAACAATGCTGCCAGGTTGAATTATTCATGCCACATTTAAATTTTTTTATCACAGTGTGAAGTGCAGAAGTGTGCACAGCATTGAAGTTTTATATTCAACTGCAGAGTAGAAAATTTAATGGCTAAGAATAAAAGTTATGTTTCTCAATTTCTGCTGAAGTGGATGAAAGAAGGGAAGTTATCTGATTAAGTCTTCACAGTGGATGACTCAAAAGTATACATAAGATCAAATGAATATCGAAATACATTTGTTTGCATGAAAAAAAATCATATTTGTTACATCATGTCAATAATATAGTACTGAATTTTGGCTGGTACTAATAATTTTGCCAGAAATATTACTAATTGCTAGTTCTTTTTTATATTAGATAATCAATGAAACATTTCATTGTTTAATTTGATAATTATTTCCAAAAAAACTTAAATATCATATGATTTCATTTTTAAAAACTACAGTAGAGCATCGATTATCCGACTCAATTGAAAACTGGGGTTGGGCGGATAACTGAAAAAGCGGATAACCGAAAAATATGAAAAAATACATTATTAGTATATAATATTATTGATATAATATCGCTATTAACCATCTTCGCGTTTAAGTTTCATCGATGTTAAGCCTAAAAAAAAGTTTTTTGAAATAATAATCGTCGCTATTGTATCGTTAAAAATTAAAAAATTAAGCCTCGTTTAAATACTGGCTCCCTTTCATGGTCGAACCAGTGTTGCCAGCTAAAACACGTAAAAGTACTGTTAAAGTAAGCCAAGTCATAGCGAAATATTGTAGCGCTACATCACTAGCAGACATTTGAATTTTCCGACTAGAACAGTCGGTTAACCGATGTGACGGTTAATCGGGGTCGGATAATCGATGCTCTACTGTATTATTTTAGATTTTCAGCAAAAATTACAATAGAACTTGATTTTCAGAAAAAATCAAGTGTTTTTCTATCTAAAATATTATTTAAACATTGTGACACTCACGAAATAAGTTAGTTCTTCTACAGAATTAGCACGTTAACTGGTACATTGAAAATAATTTTTGCCGTAGAGCTATGGCAGTTATTTTTTTATAATATTTAATAATTACACAAAAATATTAATTATATATATATAATCAGTGCAATAAACTTCAAATTTCGCTCAAATAACACTTTGATGTATGTGTAACATTATTTGCTCCTGCAATGCCATAATGTTAAATTGCATCAGTATTTTACATCTCAGATTCAAGTTGGTTATTCCTATTACTGCAGATAACTGTAGAATATATTAGTTACAGAAGTATGTAATTTTAAAATGTTATCGTTTAAATCTGCTGTTGAGTGGTTAAAAGTTGCAGAAACCATAATAAACAATGTCGTGATATGCGTTCTACAAGACGTGCAAGCAACACGTTGACAGGATAGAACATCTTAGATGCTGCTCACAAAAATGGAATCTTAAGATAAAAGAAATATTTTCCTTAGATACAACAAAGACCTGTATACGATGCAACATAGAATTGCATAAATTAAAGCATCCCTTACTCAGGAAATACGTACAAAAATACAAGAAACGGAATCTTCCTCGTGAATCAACACTGCTAGAAAATTATCTTCCACGTGTTCATCAGGAAAAGCTTTAAGAATTACCCAAAAAAATAACTGACAATGTTATATGGTTTGCTGTAGATGAAGCTATAGACGCTTGCAAATTATATGATGCTTTAATTTAAAGGTAGTACAAATACTCGGCGAAAAACACTGCAATAAAATTTATTATCTTTTATCAAAATTTCATGAGAAGACGTATGCAGAGGCGATAGCCAGTGTTATACAGGGATGTGTAAGGCTGTTGTCTAATTAATGTTATATCACACTTGAAGAAGACTGTGCCGACTGTAAACAGAACTTTATATATAATTTTATTTACGTAACCTGCCTGAATCACGCCTTACATCTGGCCGAACAAGTACGTTTTCATTTTAGAAATGTAAATCTCCCCATTTGTTACAGCAAAAATTTACTCGCAAAGGCACAATGCAAGCTGCATTGTGAGGATCTGCCATATACTGTTTTTATACCTTTTCACATAGTCAGAATGTAGGACACAAGAATATAAGAGGCATTCTTCAATGAGACTATTTACGTGACTTTCAAAAAGATTATCAAAGAACTGGTTTTTATTGTGTATGTTAAAGAAGCTTTGCAGAATCAACATTTAATCGCTTCTCTAGTTTACATCAGTGCCAATTTGTTAAATTTGTTTAAAAACCATAATTAATTAGATTGCTTTTATGTTCTTAGCGAATACAGCACAGTTGACCCCCCTATAATACCCCCGGTAGATACGTTTTGTTTTATATGAATTCGTGTTATACAATCACTTAATGATGTCTCTAATGTTCAGCAGATTTTTTGCAAAAAAAAAAAAATAATTTATCAGGAAGCACACGAGTACCATTTGATGACAAGCTCCATGAAGAAAACAAGCTGAAGCAATGGCGTTGTCGAACGGTGCACACTCAGTACGTAATCTTGCAATTTCTTGTTTATAGCATAGTTTATATGGATTATTCCCAAAAAATTATATGTATTTTGAAAATGTTGAGTGGAATTAGTCTAGTATAGGTTAATTTTATGGAATAAACCTTTCAAAGAGCTGTAGTCCGTAAACTACATACTTGCCGGGTTATGATTGGCTCACGTATATAAGGACTCATAGAAAATGGATTCATAAAAACCAGAACGTATCTAGCGTGTCATAGGGGTCGAATGTAATTCGCAGTTTTCAAATTGTCTGTTAAAACAGAAAGGGAAGAATTTAAAAACTGATAACTGTCTATAAATTTAAAATAATCTAATGAAAATGTTGTAAATTTTTGTAAATTTAGAGCCCACCCACTAAAAAATCCTGTTAAATGATCATGATCCATTATACAGATATCATTGTCAGTGGCGGCCTTAGGGGGTGGCGAGCAGGGCAATCGTCCGGGGCCTCGCGCAACAACCAAGTAGAAAAAAGTTGATATTTAAAACTTTTTATTTTATCCTTGGCTATTAGTTATAACAATAAAATAAATTTAATTTATAGTACAGTATATATTAATATTAATAAGTGCCTACTATTTCAATTCACATACTTTGCACAAAGGACAAGGGCCTCGCTGAGTTCTGCCGCCCAGGGCCTTACAAAGATCTGCCGCCCAGAGCCTAGCAATGAATAAGGCCGCCGCTGCAGGTTGATCAAAAATAACACGTTTAATAAACAACTATAAAATTATTCATATCGAAGGCAAAAGCAAAAACGGAACAAATCGAAATAATCTGAAATTCTATTCTAGCTCGCGACAATGATTATTTTTTCCAATAGAACATCTACGTTCTATTCTTGAACTTAAACTAACTTGTAACAGACGAGCGAAATCTCTCTAAGAGGGACATCTGGGAGAGCGAGAAAGTCAAAATTTGTTAGAAAAACCTCTAACTCTGGTATACGACGTCGTCTGGAGGACTATCGTGGACCTGGGAGGTAGTCATCTGGTTATCTTGGGATAGAGCCGGCAGGTATGGCAGGTGGCATCAGACAGAGTGGCGGTAGTGCTCTGGTAGATGTCTCCGGATGCTATCAACTGTGAACGTCCGCCCGGAGGACTGTGTCCCAGCGGAGGGGGAGGATTGTACTCACTCCGGAGGGGGGGAATCGAGGAACATTCTCATACAAATCCATGTAATTTTGACTCTTCCGGAATTATTTATGTTAGTTGTCAAACATCTGATTCTTTCCGTAGATTTATTACTTCCTCTATCTGGTATTGTCACTTCTTCTCTCTCATGAATTTGATAACAGTTGTCAAAGTAACGGAATTAATTGCTAGAGATGACTAAGGTCAGAATTAGTCTTGCACCTTAGTAATGGTTGTTGCCTTTTATGGCCATCTTCATCTGTTTTCTCATCGTTCACATCGAAC
>NW_019385042.1:391928-401893 GCF_000671375.1 Centruroides sculpturatus
AACGAAAATGAAAATTTGCTTGATAATTCAACTACGCTTGTTGGAGAACAATAAAAACACTACACTCAACAAGCCACCAATAAAACTCAACTGCCTAACCTATAACCAAAGTCTCCTTTTAATTTGTTTTTAAAAAAAAGCGCTTGACAAACTTGCCCTGCATGCCGAAGTTGCCCCGATCTCCCCTATTTTAAATATAAATATTAAAAGATAAAATAAAGTACTTATCTTCTGAAGATATTTTACTTAGATGTATAAGAGGTTCTTGGAAAAAGGTTCTTAGCTGGTATTTCGGCAGTGTATTGAGCCAGTCTCTTATATCCAGTATTCATACTATCGCGGAACAAAAAATAACAGGGATGTGAATTAATATTTTTAGACAGTATCTTGAATAATAGGATGCGTCCATTAATTATTTTAGAATAACATGATGTTCTATTATTATTTTTCAACTGTACTTCAAATAACAGGAAATTTAAAAATGAATACTGCACCACTGTTCAATTNGGATAAATGTTTTTAGTTTATAATTTAAATTACATTTATTATGAGCCCACCCTCTAAAAGTTCCTGTTAAATAATCGTGATCCATTACACAGATATCATCATCATCAAATTATTCTTTGCAAATATGACATGTGTTGAATTATTAGAAACAGTATTTAAATTAATTTCAGCATAATGATTTATTTTATGTAACAAATTATTCAACTGGTTTTAAATACAATTAAAACATTATTACCAGAATTATTACCACAATACAAATTAGCATATATTATTTTATCTTCGTTTTAAATAATTATGATCGAATAACATATAGGTTTATGAATTTCAACGATTTTAGTATAATTTAATTTAAGATTTATTTCATTAGAAAACATCTTTTGCAAAATTGACTAAATCTGCATATATACATATTGGATGAAATAATGATTTTTCATGAGAATGAAATTTGTACTTATTGACATTTATGATTAAAACAAAATTTGTGATGCTCATTTAAAGTACATTCTCTTTCAAAACCACTTAAACATCTTTTGCAAATTTTCTAGCTGAAGATTTATCTGACATTAGTCTATTAAAATTTCTAATTAAAGAATAATGAAATTTATATGATAACATATCTATTTTTTTTTCAAATTGAAATTTGCTTATATAAATGAAATAAATTAGTTTGTTTTTGTTTCCATATACATGAATATTTAAACAATTATATTTTTAAATGTCTGAATATTTTTAACACTTATAGGAAATTTTATACTATTTATATTTAAATATATTAAACATTTCCTATACGAATATATAAAAGTTTTGTTGGTATTAAATTAGCTTGGAAACAAATTAGCAATTATATAATATAAATAACATTGATTGTTTGAACATTTTATATTTAACACAGGTTTATTAACTATATGTTTTGAAAGAATAATATTATGGTATTCTCCAATTTTATTTTTGTATATTCCTATATGAACATCTATAAATATAATTTCTTTCATTATCCACACCAATCCGTATTTTATAAACTCATCAATATGGTTGAAAATTGTATCAAACGCATTCATTAATTCTTCGTTAATCATATACGACGGTAAAATACTTTTAACATGGCTAGAAAAATAAACATCCTCATTCTCTATATTAGCATCTTTTTTATATTTTAAAAATTTAGTTTTTAAATTTACTAAAAATTTTTTTTGACAAATTTATCATTAACTAAAATATTATAAATACTACATGTTATTTTTTTCAAAAAAGACAGATGCATGACTATTTTCTAAAATAAGAGCACGATAAGTTTTAACATAACCTATAAAAGCTTTTCTCCTTAATATAAAAGACATATCATCTCACTAAAATTTCATTCATATAAAAGTTCATTCATCTCACTAAAATTTATAAATAAATAAAATTTTAAGTCATAAATTTTGATATTATATTTGTTAGGCAGAGTGTCCTTTCGTTTTTGTCAACAAAAACTATGCGTTACAATAGAATTTTATCCCCTCCATGAATTGATTTTTACATATTTTGATGTTAAACTGGCTAATTGACAATGATTTATGTTTATCTAGAGTTGGGTCTAACCCAAACTTTTGGTCTAAGGCCAACTTTTGCTTTTTTAACTTCTGATCATCTATATTTTTAGGTTTTGGTTTTCTTTTTTTTACCAACAGTCTGTTTCATGTTAAAATCATAATCACAGTCTAAAATAATGTTATATTTATTGATATAGGGGTGAGACTATTTACGTGACTTTCAAAAAGATTATCAAAGAACTGGTTTTTATTGTGTATGTTAAAGAAGCTTTGCAGAATCAACATTTAATCGCTTCTCTAGTTTACATCAGCGCCAATTTGTTAAATTTGTTTAAAAACCATAATTCATTAGATTGCTTTTATGTTCTTAGCGAATACAGCACAGTTGACCCCCCTATAATACGGTAGATACGTTTTGTTTTATATGAATTCGTGTTATACAATCACTTAATGATGTCTCTAATGTTCAGCAGATTTTTTGCAAAAAAAAAAAAATAATTTATCAGGAAGCACACGAGTACCATTTGATGACAAGCTCCATGAAGAAAACAAGCTGAAGCAATGGCGTTGTCGAACGGTGCACACTCAGTACGTAATCTTGCAATTTCTTGTTTATAGCATAGTTTATATGGATTATTCCCAAAAAATTATATGTATTTTGAAAATGTTGAGTGGAATTAGTCTAGTATAGGTTAATTTTATGGAATAAACCTTTCAAAGAGCTGTAGTCCGTAAACTACATACTTGCCGGGTTATGATTGGCTCACGTATATAAGGACTCATAGAAAATGGATTCATAAAAACCAGAACGTATCTAGCGTGTCATAGGGGTCGAATGTAATTCGCAGTTTTCAAATTGTCTGTTAAAACAGAAAGGGAAGAATTTAAAAACTGATAACTGTCTATAAATTTAAAATAATCTAATGAAAATGTTGTAAATTTTTGTAAATTTATTGAAATAATTCTAATTTTTTAAAATAATTTAGAACGTGTATTTTTAAAAATTAAATGCAAATCATAACCTGAAAAATTGTGTAATATAATTAGGATAAATGTTTTTAGTTTATAATTTAAATTACATTTATTATGAGCCCACCCTCTAAAAGTTCCTGTTAAATAATCGTGATCCATTACACAGATATCATCATCATCAAATTATTCTTTGCAAATATGACATGTGTTGAATTATTAGAAACAGTATTTAAATTAATTTCAGCATAATGATTTATTTTATGTAACAAATTATTCAACTGGTTTTAAATACAATTAAAACATTATTACCAGAATTATTACCACAATACAAATTAGCATATATTATTTTATCTTCGTTTTAAATAATTATGATCGAATAACATATAGGTTTATGAATTTCAACGATTTTAGTATAATTTAATTTAAGATTTATTTCATTAGAAAACATCTTTTGCAAAATTGACTAAATCTGCATATATACATATTGGATGAAATAATGATTTTTCATGAGAATGAAATTTGTACTTATTGACATTTATGATTAAAACAAAATTTGTGATGCTCATTTAAAGTACATTCTCTTTCAAAACCACTTAAACATCTTTTGCAAATTTTCTAGCTGAAGATTTATCTGACATTACTCTATTAAAATTTCTAATTAAAGAATAATGAAATTTATATGATAACATATCTATTTTTTTTTCAAATTGAAATTTGCTTATATAAATGAAATAAATTAGTTTGTTTTTGTTTCCATATACATGAATATTTAAACAATTATATTTTTAAATGTCTGAATATTTTTAACACTTATAGGAAATTTTATACTATTTATATTTAAATATATTAAACATTTCCTATACGAATATATAAAAGTTTTGTTGGTATTNGTTTCAACTAATAAAGGAATTTGATGGAAAATTTGCCATGTGTCTTTAGAATAAAACACAATACTAGTGTTTATTACGCCAGAAATATAAAACAGGACACTGTTTCAAAAAGGAAATAAAAAAAAAAAACACTTTTTAAAAACTAGAACTACAATTATTTAGACATCGAACTTTTTCGGTGTCAAAGATCACATAATATTTTAAAAAATTGTTATTGCCACAAATACATTAAAAAGCATTGTTCTCTTTGCGATATTTAAATAATTATTATATTTAACTATTTCCTTGTTTTACTTTGTCTTATTGCTATAATATTGTTTTAAGTTGTCGTGTTTTAATTTACTTGGATATTAGAACAAATTGTAAAAATTATTATTGCAAATTAATTTAATAATTAGATAAAGCAATGAATTGAATTGAAAACTTTCCTAAAAGAGTTGAATTAAAAAGTTTTGTAAATATTGAAACTGAATAATTAAACGAAATTTATTAAACTTATTGCTAAAATAAAATTAATTTAATTAATATTTGTGATCGAAAAATTAATTTTGTGATCAGTATGTGTAAAACCACTACTACTAATAGTTTTTAAAATGTTTATTTTTTGTAGAAATACAAAATAAAATTTACAAAAGCTTCTTGCAATCTGAGAAACACATTTTAATAAATTTTTCATTAAGTTTGTAAATAAAAATTGCAATGTCTTTTAAAGTAATAAAATCCAGCAACGAGTTGCTTAACTTTCCCAGCAATGTTTAAAATTTTGATGGCCCCATCTGTTATTGTAGATTAATAAAAACGTCATTTTGAAGATCGAATTGAGTTTGTAAACATTATAAATGATAATAACAAAAACATCTGCCAGTAAGTTAGATAGTACTTAATATATCACAGAAGACTTTCTGTATCTACGCACTCCAATGATCTTCAACCACTAAAATTCAATAGCACAATTTCCCTAATTTACAAACCTATTTGTAACATTTGACAAATTTTTGACCTAATGCACAGGAGATATTAAGGTTCAGAAAGCAGCGGATGAAGATTAATCGCCATACACAAAGTGGCACTAGCAACCATATATACAGAGAAAATACCAGAATTTATTTCATTTTTTGATGTTTTAAGATCCCATCATCAAAAAATGTAAAAATCCTGAGGAGATGATTTTGTGACAGATCTCCCTCACTTTCCCTCTGTTAAATTAACAGTCAGAGAAGTAATAGATGCCTGAATAATCTTAAAGTAGTATAATTTATATAGAATCGTCAATCTGATATTTTTAATAGTTAATGACGTATGCTATAAAAACGACTTTAAGCGTGATTGGCAATCTATTTCAGTTTACACTTTGATTTGTGATTTGA
The DNA here is from genome assembly GCF_000671375.1 of Centruroides sculpturatus. Taxonomy (NCBI): domain Eukaryota; kingdom Metazoa; phylum Arthropoda; class Arachnida; order Scorpiones; family Buthidae; genus Centruroides; species Centruroides sculpturatus. The sequence continues at coordinate 397,197 of NW_019385042.1, forward strand.
ATTTAAGATTCTCTTTCTATTCACTTAGTCAAAGAATTCGTACCTTTTTGATTTTATTCGAACAAATAATGTTTTACGAATATATCAAATTCAAATATTATATTTGAATTTGATATATTCGTAATTGTGATAATTGTTGATATTATAATTAACATATATATCAACAAATATGCACTTGTTTTACACAAAATAAAACAAATGAAATTTGTGTCATGAATTTATATATCATTACATAGATGCGTAACCAAATTTGTTTGCCTATTTTAATGTTATATTTTAGCACCTACACATTCATTCTGTATCATCGTGCGCAGGGTAGATGAGTCGTTTCCCTTTGCACAACTTTATGCAATCACGAAATACAAACATTCTTGTAATCCATAGAAGCACAGTGATTACAAAATAAATAAAAATTCGATATTTACCAAATGGTACCAAAGAATTATCCAAGAAATACTTGGATTACTAAGTTTGTTTGTAATCCAAGTTTTAACACAGAAAATTACTAATTATATGATCTTCTACAACGATGCTAAATTTAGCATTTGCAGATATTTAACACTGAATAATGCATTTAAAATATTAAAAAATCTATAGTCAACGTTATAATCCATCTTATGACACTAATTGTGCCAATTTTTTCTAACTAAAAAAGCAGCGTTTCAACAGTTACACATTATTTGACACTGCTAAATGTTTGTATTTGTGGTTTGATAAACATCGAGATGTATTTAATCATCTTCTTTTCTATAAACCATTAATTGTTAACGTGTACATTAGCGATGTCAGACGAACCAATTTTACCTTGCTACCAGCGCTTGAAAACTGTAACAGGTATTACTGATAATCTGCTGTTGTTATTTAGGCGTTTAGAAAATGTTATCTAAATAACCAACTGTGTTTAAAAATTAGAGTTATGACGTGTCTTATTTTCTTGGAATATTTCTCAAAGTAACTGTGTTTGCCGTTCAATTTTTTAATTATTAAAAGTGTACCGTGACAGAAAAAAACTAAGTATCTTTGCCATAAATAATCACCTCGCACTCACAGAAAAATTAACAATGGAATTATTTTATTACAACTACAATTTTTGATCTGGTTCTTGTTTTTTATTTTATATTCTAAAACCTGGAACAATATTTTATTAACAATAGCCTGAAATCTAACGTGCAACATTAGATATTTAAATAATTACAAAATAAAAACTAAAAAAATAATAAAATTCCACAGCATTTTACAATAATATTGATTTGTAATAATAAGTATTTTAAATAGGAGTGTCCAACGATTCATATGTTTGGAGAGTTGCTGGAACATCGGTAAGGAAATTCTGTTACTGTATAAACATATCATCATAATAATAAAATGCCTTATAAATAATTTTTAACTCTTGCTTTTCAGGACGAACTCTTCATGACATATGATAAAACTGAAAGACAAATAACAGGTGGAAAGTTATTTCCACTGTTTAAAGTTATCCAAGAAAAACTAAAATTTAGGTAAGTGGCTTCTTCATTTCAATCTCAAACTTACTCTTTTGCATTTAATCATAGAACTTTAACAGTATATAGACTCAAGTTTTTATACTTTTTACTGCTACCTTTTATCATTAAAAATATAATTTTGATGTAGTATTAAAACAATTTAAAAAATGAAAATATTGTTACATAATTTATATAAATTGATAATTATAATATTGCATATTTCTATTATAAATGTCATTGATGTTTCTGATTTCGTTTTAAACATGAAAAACAGCAACTACTCAATGAAAGAATACTTTAATACTTAAGCACATAAGTCTTGTTATTGAAAGAAATTATTTAGAGCATTCAAAGGTCAATACTACTTAATGAAAAAAACTAATAGGAAATTAATTAATAAATGCTATAAAAGTTTATACATTTTTTTGTGTAGTCAGTTAAATCACTTGAAAAATTTTTTACAAATAATCGGAAATGAAAATTTTTCACCAACCTAATCAACAGGTAGAATTTCAGTTCCACTCTATGCGTATCTCACTTCCTAGGAAATAGTGAGAGTAAACATGAGGAACACTATTTACTCAAGAAAACTTAACGAACATGAATTACAAATTAATCAAAGTAAACGAATAAATGGGTAACCCGAGCCGTATTTAAATGAGTAAACGTTACCCAACTATTACAAATTTGCAAGAACAACCAGATAAGACATGATTGTACAAAAAACTTTTGAATATAATCACTATAAAAGTTAACACAACAGGAACGAAATACGAATGCATGACATAAAATTTAAAAAACAGCGATTTTACATGTATAATGGTCCATTAGGAAGAAAACCAAAAGACATTGATATTAGAAAACTGCAGAACAGTGTACAGATCAACAAAACAATAAACAAAAGAANGGAGTGTCCAACGATTCATATGTTTGGAGAGTTGCTGGAACATCGGTAAGGAAATTCTGTTACTGTATAAACATATCATCATAATAATAAAATGCCTTATAAATAATTTTTAACTCTTGCTTTTCAGGACGAACTCTTCATGACATATGATAAAACTGAAAGACAAATAACAGGTGGAAAGTTATTTCCACTGTTTAAAGTTATCCAAGAAAAACTAAAATTTAGGTAAGTGGCTTCTTCATTTCAATCTCAAACTTACTCTTTTGCATTTAATCATAGAACTTTAACAGTATATAGACTCAAGTTTTTATACTTTTTACTGCTACCTTTTATCATTAAAAATATAATTTTGATGTAGTATTAAAACAATTTAAAAAATGAAAATATTGTTACATAATTTATATAAATTGATAATTATAATATTGCATATTTCTATTATAAATGTCATTGATGTTTCTGATTTCGTTTTAAACATGAAAAACAGCAACTACTCAATGAAAGAATACTTTAATACTTAAGCACATAAGTCTTGTTATTGAAAGAAATTATTTAGAGCATTCAAAGGTCAATACTACTTAATGAAAAAAACTAATAGGAAATTAATTAATAAATGCTATAAAAGTTTATACATTTTTTTGTGTAGTCAGTTAAATCACTTGAACAATTTTTTACAAATAATCGGAAATGAAAATTTTTCACCAACCTAATCAACAGGTAGAATTTCAGTTCCACTCTATGCGTATCTCACTTCCTAGGAAATAGTGAGAGTAAACATGAGGAACACTATTTACTCAAGAAAACTTAACGAACATGAATTACAAATTAATCAAAGTAAACGAATAAATGGGTAACCCGAGCCGTATTTAAATGAGTAAACGTTACCCAACTATTACAAATTTGCAAGAACAACCAGATAAGACATGATTGTACAAAAAACTTTTGAATATAATCACTATAAAAGTTAACACAACAGGAACGAAATACGAATGCATGACATAAAATTTAAAAAACAGCGATTTTACATGTATAATGGTCCATTAGGAAGAAAACCAAAAGACATTGATATTAGAAAACTGCAGAACAGTGTACAGATCAACAAAACAATAAACAAAAGAAGAAAATTATCTTAAATGAGTACTAAGAAAAAATCAGTGTCAAAAAAATTACAACAGTTAAAGTAAATTTATTAAAGTGGTTAATGTGTGTCTTTTATTAGAAATAATAACAATAAAACAATATAAATTTAAAAATATTAGTAATATAATAAAAGCAATCTGGCTCTTACAGTAAAATTTTTTTAAAAAGTTGAGAAAATCATCTGAAACTGTAGTTTCTGTATTTTATATTTTACTAATAATTATAATTAGTGGGGGAGGCGCTTTTGTCTGCCGAAGCTGCTGGCGCGTTTTTATACTCACTTCAAATTCAGGTAAAAAACGTATCCTGTCAAATAATTTTACGTTAAAATTTAACTGTTCGTGCTGTGTGTTAACTTTATAATTGTTGGAAAATCTGGCAAGATTCTAGGACAAATGTAGCAAAATTTCGTCCCTCCCAAATTGTAGAGCCCCCCTGTGCGAGCAGAAAAGTCAAAAGGACCATGCCCGTACGGGCGACCCTAAGCGAGATATAGCCCTCCAAAGATGCGCCTACGTCACATCCGGTCACGTGACTCCGAGCCCAAAAGGGACGGCGTCACGTGGCCGAAATTTTTTTTTTCGGTTTTCCCCATCTCAGTGTTGAAAAAAAATCGTCAACTCCCCCTTCCTTAGCCCCCAGCGCGCGTCTCCCCCTGGCACGCGGCCGGCGGCCCGAGTCTCCCGCCTGCAGCCTTCAGGAGTCGCCATCTGTTGCCTGTAAATACAAATATCTATTATTTATTACACCTCTTACCTCAACCGGGGATCGAACCCCAGTCCCAGCAGGCGCCGATCCACTTCTCTCCTCACCGGCCCGCCAGGTCGCTCTGTAGAAACACTTCGGAACTCATACTTGAGCCATGCTAGGCCGAGGAGCTCACTGCGCATGACGGGCCCTCCGGGCGGCCCCCATCGGCCACACAGATTGAGCGCGCCGCGCCACGCGGCCACCCCCCGCCGTTCAGGTGCAGCGGGCCCGTCGCGCGGCCAATGGCCGGACGCTCGTAGGTCACTTGACCTAATCCCGGCCCACCGAGGTTTCATAAGCCTTCAGGCCGCCTTCGGGCATTTTCGGCCGGTGTTTGTTACCGCATTAGTTAGGAGTACAAGTCAGTAAATATTCAGCATTTGTGATATTCCAGTAAATATTCGATATTTGGGTACTTA
>NW_019385042.1:402812-458584 GCF_000671375.1 Centruroides sculpturatus
CCAATTAATTACCGAAGGATACTTGTACCCGAACCCTGGATTATATGCGATTGTTCGAATAACATCGGGCGATCCCATCTTCGTCGTCGTCGACCTCCTGGACATAGCCGAGGAGGAGGAAGCGGCAGCGGTGACCGGCGGTCTTACCACGGCTTCTCCTAAACAAGATCGGAAACGGGCCAGTCGTCGTCAGGTAGCGAGAAAAGGAGACTCTGCCGAAGGTGAGTGTATAATCTGTTATGTTGGCTTTTTCCGTCGTCAGTTACAATGTGTTAGAGATAGGGAAATAGAAACGCGCTCAGTATAGAGCGGCGGCGGCATAGAAAGCGTTGCCTAATTAGCGGCATTTTTGGGGGCCTATATCTCGCGAAGGGTCGCCCGTACGGGCATGGTTCCTTTGACTTTTTTCCTATCGATATGCTCTACTGCTCTGTCAAAGTCCCAATTTGCTACATTTGTCCTAGAATTGTGCCGGAAAATCTATCAACATAATTAATATGCAACGCTCGCCAATTAAAAAAGGAAGACCACCACCTCAAAAGTCAAAATCAACTAGTAGAAAGGAATCTGCTTCGACTACTAATTCCAGGTTAATTACTGAGTACAATTTACACGTTGAAAGTACTTCTCCTGAACCATCCTTTGTAAACGCAGGTTTGAACCCTGAAACTACACTTCAAAGTTCACAACTATAAGGTGAGCCATTCGATTTTTTATCTTCTTCACCACGAAAAAAATTCATCTGATATATCAAGTATCACATTATGGAATAAAATTTCTGAATTAATTAATGTCTCTAATACGACAATATTAAATCAAATGACTATTATTAAAGAAGATCTGAACCAGATTCGTAATAGTATCCAAGAAACTAAAGACCAGAATCAAAAAATTAATAGCCAAATAATTAATCTTGAACAACAAATTGCTAATTTGAAAATAGAAAATGAAAGTATGCAATATCGAATGGACAATATGGTTAATGTGCAACATCGCAATAATATAATGTTATATAGATATCCCAGTAAAACTAGTCCTTCCAAGCTAGAAGTGTTTAATCTTATTAAAGAATCATTAGAATTACATGAAGTTACAATGGATGACTTAATAGCGATTATTCCAATAACTAAATCACAGTATCCAACAATTAAATTAATTATTAAAAATACTCAAATAAGAGATTACATATATTCGAGATTTATAAAAATGAAACAGCAGAATCTATCGAACGTATGGAAAGAAACTCAAATTTCACAGGACCTTATAAAAAGATCTAGATTAAGACGTAAAAAATTAATTCCTTTTTTAAACGAGTTAAGGAAAGCAGGTAAATATCCAAAACTCCGAGGTGATACTATATTGTTGGGCAATTATTTTTTGACGTATAGCTGTGTTGGAGGGCCTGGTATACTTGGATTCTTTTACCCCGTATTTTACTTCTGAGAATACTCTGCAATGACATATGATCAATTTAAATACTCCTATTCAAGACTTACGTTTTGCGGAGACTCAATTATTAAGTCCCTTGCCTGCTGCACATAACAATAATGAAAGTTTATACGATATTGCGTTCAATCAAAAAGTTTCCCATTTATAATTAATTGGAATTCCCAAGGTCTTAAGTAATGTCAAACAGAATAAAATGGGTCATAAACTTTTAAAATTAACGACTCAAGCTCAACTATATTTTTTTTAATAGCAGAATTGAAAAGGTCTATATTTCTGCATTTACTTGTGTATTTACTTCGGAAAGTTCTACAATTGATCTGTTTATATGTTTAGAATTTTTTTAGTAGATTTATGTTCGGAGATTTAGTTCTAAATTGTAACTCATCGGACAATTTTCCGGTTAGTTCTTACTTTGGATTGAAAGTTTCGTATCATATTAATTATATTATACCAAAGTATCTGATAACTGACTATTAATATCAACGATATTAAGAATAAATCAGTGATAGGAGGTGCTGTTTACTGGCTGAGAGATTAACCGAAGATATCGAAAAATATACTAAGTTTGTAAATATAATAAAAGAATATGTTAAAACAAGATAGAATAAAAATTCGAAATTANGCGGGACAATCTCCCCCACACTCCAGGGGACACCGTCACCTCACCCACCCGACATGTGTGACCAAGCTGTGGACTGTCCATCACCACCTGCCGACATCCACACACCTGACACATGTCTCACACATGTTACACTGAACTTAACAGGATAAATGAAATATTTTCTTCGTATGTATTTTAATAGTTGGAGGAATAGATATTGTTTCAATAATATATATTAATGCTAAGTTATATACAATGGTACTGTACTGTACATACAGTCCAACAAATGATAGTGTTCCATTAGAAGAAAGATGTACAAAACTGTTTTTTCCTCACACAATCAAGCATGTGCACCATATTCAGAATTCGAAGTTGGCTCTGAAGTTGCTAAATGTATCTATTGGGGTTGAAAATTCGGAATCGTTTAGCCAAAAAACAGGTGGGTTCCATTACCCTACTTTCCCTTATCATCATTGATAAAGTTCTCAATCAATGATTGATGTACAGTGTAAGAACGGCAATATTCCTGTTATTTCCTAGAATATTCAAGAAGGAATTATCTACTAATATTTACACAATCTTTATTTAGAATTCAGGAAAGAAATTAAGTCTCGATTGCACACGTGTCCGGCAAGTTCTTTGAATGTCGGATTCGATGAATCAACGGGGTGAAAGGTCAATGAAGTGTACAGACAATTCATAGAACGGTGTTAATTTATAGAATAATCCCTTCATTATACATCAAATCTTTCTTATATTTTCATTATCGCAATACGTAAAACATCGAAAAATCCAACAAGTTGCGTAAGTTTCCGGGAAATAAAATTAAAATTGCGTGTGGAGCCATCTGTTTTCATATTTTGTTATAAAAATTTTCATGTTTTTAATTGTTATAAATAACAAAACTCTTAATTTTGAAGGTAAAGAGAAGTTTCATAAAGAAAAAAAATTATACTCACAAGTAAATCTTGACTAACCACAACCCTACTCAACACTAACAAAATTTAATAACATCAGTACTCTTGTACAAGTTACTGTACTAAATTCTTTTGCTCAATCTTTACCCCATCCTGTTACCTGTTATATTAAGCGTAAATCGATGCAAACACAAAAGCACACATAGACATTCAAACACAAACATTAATTTAAAAATTTTGTCAGTTTATTCGCATGAGTATTACGAAAATAATGAAGCATAATTGGTTTACATCATTCTACTGATTTATCTAATATAGCCTGAAAATCACAGTTACCTTACGTTCATTATTATTTAACTCCCATCTTTACTCCTGTCATAAAATTTTTAATCAACTATTGTGGATTTTTACATCGAAGTCCCCTTTTTAATATTTCCTCTTCTTCCTTCTGCATATTTTGTTTTTTTGTGTAACTTTCTGCTGCGCAACATTCAAATATTTTTTCACGCACATGCGGAATATGAGAAAAACATAATGTAAGCATTTTTTAAGAACTAATAAAAGTTTTTTGGGCATTTTATTATCATTAGTTTCAGGATTTTCTCGATTAATCTGGGAATACGAAGAGGGTTTCGAAAATAATACATTTTGCTTTTAACCAACAAAATAAACTTTTTACATTTTTTGTACCGAATTCAACGAAAATGCTTGATTTATTGGATTTTCTTGCAATTTTTGAAATACGACGGCAATCTCAAAAGTAAGGTCTTCTAATATTTTTAATACGATGAAACGTTTTATACAAAAATAAAGTTTATATCATTTTAAAGCTTCAGCATTTATTTATTTTTCTACATAATCGCCGTTTGGTCGATGCATTTTCGTATGCGCTATGGCACTTTTTGTATGCCCATGTCATACCAGCTCGTCGCCATGTCGTATTAAACCGACTAAAATTCATTGCCAATTGACAGAAAGTGCATAGATGTCAAAAACATCTTCAAGTGGTATAGGGTATTTCCAGCTTATCATACTGAAATTCACGACAAACAAATAGTCGGAGACCATCAATTTCTGAGAAGACACTCGCAAAGATTGATTAACTATGCGTGAAGTTTAGCAGATTACTCTGAATGTTTTCTTCATTTTGGCTATTAGTCTTTCCCTAAGCACAATTCATTTGATTTTACCGGAAAAGTTGAAATAGGTGTACACAAGATGGGACCTGCGACATGTCAGGGAACAGGTATGACATGGGCATACAAAAGCTGCTACAGCACCTGGAAAGTACATCGATCGAAATGGTGATAATGTAAAAAAACAGATAAATGATCAAGCTTTTAAATGATATCAACTCTATTTTGTATAAACGTTGTAAAAATTAGAAAACTTTACTTTTAAGATTACCATCGTATATACATAATTTTCGAAGAAATACTGACATCATATATGCTGTCCTTGATACCATTGCAGATAGCAAAAAACCATTTTCGGATTTCAAAACAAAAACAGCGACAACTTCGAATGTCGTTTTGAAAACAATGCTGTCAGGTAAAATTAGTTTACGCCACATGAAAGTTTTTTTATTGTGAAAAATAAAAATTATTAGCATCATAGCTATCTTTTGAGCTATTTTACATCTATTCGGTAACTTTCTGGTTACTTTTTAATAAACTATTAGAGACAGTGTGAATTGCAGAAGTGTGCGCAGTGTCAAAGTTTTATATTTAACTAAAAACTAAGAAATTTAAAACATAAGCATAAAATTTCTGTGTCTCAACTTATGGTGAAGTGAAGCGTAGTTAGCCGATTGAGACTTCACTGTGGATGGTGCAAAAGTATTCTCAAGGTCAAATGGATATTAAAATGCATTTCTTTGCAAATTACATTACATTACAGAAATTACAATTTTACGATAATGTGCATTCTACAAGACATGTGCAAGAGCATCTCAGATGCTGCTACAAAAATGAAATTTTGCATAATTGTAAAATTAATATACAATTTATAACATTTCTGCATGTCGTAATTTACGAACGAAAGCTGCAGATTTTACAATTATATCATTCAAATATATATTTATTTCAGTATAAATTTTATTTTATTTCGAATACGTACATGGATATTCCCGTTCTAAAAGTTTTGGTTTGATTTATTAATAGTTAAATTCTCTTATACATTATGTTAAATTAAACCATTATTACCTTACTTTTAAAAAAATATTTTAACTAAATATAAATTATAAAGCATGAAATTATTAAATTTTTCAGATTAATTATTTTGCGTATATTTAATTGTGACATTTAAATAGGTACATTATAGTGCACCCGATAGAAAAAGCCCCTGAATATAGAGATGAAAGTGGTAAGTGGAAGGGAATTACAGGACAAGTTGCAAACCAAGTAAGTAAACATAAAATTCGAGTGTTTAAAATAAGTTAATTTGCAAAAAGCTAATTTTACAATCAAAAATGTAAAAATTATACCTAGATAATTTTTCTAAGCCACGGAAAATAGGCACATTAATGTAAATATACAGTATTACCATTCCACTACAACAATAAAACAAGGCACTCCAAAATATAAACAGTTGTCAAAAATCAAATCGAGCAATATAGAGAAATGAACGTATATGATTGGAGATGCCATGTAAGTCACTGCATAATGTTTGATTGATTGATAACCAATGTACAGTTATAACCAAACACAAAATGGACCCCAAATATAATGTGTTAGTATGCAAATAAAAGAAAAATTTTACAGGTATGCATTATTAAAATATTAATAAGCATACTTTAAAAGGATTTAGAAAATAGATCGTTTACAAACGAAACATTTACTTAAAAATGCATTAAATAAATACAATTTACCACTTTATAAATAATTTTTTCATTATAAAATCAATAAAGTTAATATTTCGGGTGAAGGTCAAATTCATTTTATTCGAAGCGTATATTTATATAAAACTATAAAAAGATAGAATTTCTAAATTAATTAACGCATGTCAGGAGAATGGACAATGAAAAACGCTAACTCTTTTGCTATTCAACTTCTAATTAAATTTTTTTTAAAAAATATGTTGGGTACAAACTAAAGTGTTTTAGCAGATTCGATCTGAAATAAAAATTTTATACATATTTTTTACGCTGATGATCTACATAATAAATAACAAATACAGAAAAAAGTCAACGAAGCATCAAAGTATTATATGTAGTGTACATTATTAATATCAAAATGTGAAAAAGTTTACATAATAGCTAAAACTAAATCGAATATACGTGTAAGGTGCTATATATACATTGTGAATTCTCATAACCTTCAAAATTACATGGTGGTCATACCAAGCAAATTTCATCTGCGCAAGAAAGTGCAACGGCAAAGGCTGTACCCTTAACTTGTAAACTTCTTTTAAAAACTGGTACGACTGCAACCGCGTATCAAAACGTTTAAGTGGCTAAAATTCCATAGATAGTGTGAACGTAGAATGTCTTTACGAAAGTAGTGCAAACAAAGTACTGTAATTTTATTACTATATAGGGTCACGTTTATCCGTGTTGCAACGTAAGCGAACAATGTGTGACCACGAGAAGCCATGCGCGACACGCTCTTGTTGTAGTTGTAATCGCCTGCACGACTGGAAATCGCATAGTGTTACCACAATCTCAGTCTTACTGTGACATTTAAACATTTGGGTTGTAGTAATGTTTACAGGCAACTTTCAGTTACCTTAAATATTGCGTAATCTCTAAGTACTTTTTCTTTCCTCCTGTATCTCTTGTAACTTTACAGTTAATTCTCATTTATTTTTTACTTAATCGTTCCACTGCTTGTTATCTGAAATATGGGTTTCACATCGATTAAATAGAAAACAAATTAGTACTAATCTTTAGACATGTTAATACTAAAATATCTTTAAAGACTAATACAAAATGTATAACAGTTTGAAGAGCACAACAATTTAATTTGATATTTTCTCAATCAACATTTAAAAGTACTTGGACTTCGAACTCTAATGTAACTTTTGAATAAACACTTGGCTTCATTTCCATCACTTTTTAGTTGATATCAATCGGATTAGGTGAACACATTATGCTCTGAATGGAGGTCGCCGTTTCTGTAATTAAAATTTTTTATGTTGTTTTGGAAGCCAAGTGTTTATATAAAACTCACATTTGAATTCGGAGTTCAATATATTTACTAGACACAGTTTTGAAAACAACATAGAAAATTTTAATTATGAAAACGGCGACTTTCATCCAGAGAATAATGTGTTTAGCTCATCGGATTGATATCGATTAAACAGTGAGGAAATAAAGCCACGTGTTAAACTTAAAACTCACATTTGAGTGCGAAGTCCAATAAATCGACTAAACACAGTTAAAAAACATTTTAAAGTACATTTACCATCACTTTAGCTTTTATAATTAATTTTCTAATTCAGGAAGCAGATGTGGCCTTTGTACCTGCAGCCGTCAATCGGGAACGTTTCTCGGCAATGGAGTTTACATCAGTATTTGCTTTTTATCCTATGGTTTTTCTTATTAAAGCTCCAAATAAGGTTATTGATTGGAATTCTGTTACGAAGCCTTTTACCTTAAATGTAAGTAACAATAGCAACTTTTAAAATATAATTAAAAGTTATAAAACATTCAGTTATATTTTACGAAATCAGGTTTGGATCGCTATATTTTCTACTGTACTGATATTTGGATTAACGCTATATAAAGTGCTAGAGAAGGACTTTGTCGCTGCAGAGAGAAGAAAACGATGGACCCTACGTACAGTTTTTTGGTATTTAGTTTGTACATTTCTGAGTCAAGGTAAACTTCTTTACTTACGATATAACTCAAGTTCCGAGTTTTATAAAGTAAAATCTTTGTAATTTAATTTAGGATTGAATTTAGAGAGGGTGAAAAGATTTGCGTCCAGATTCATGATAGGAATTTGGTGGTTATCGATTGTTGTTTTGGTATCCAGTTACAGCGGAGCGTTAATGTCTTTTATGACATGTCCTATAACAAAGTCTTTTCCTAGAGATTTTCAGGAACTTGCTGTCTTTGCCCGCAACGGTGAGTTCTCATGCGGAACATACGAACGATTTCTTCCGTGGAAAGAAATGATGGTAAGTATTATGAATTTAAAGATTTATTCTCCCTATATAGAAGATGTCCTTTTTAATGTTTTTTTCTTTTTTTGTGAATTGCAGGATCTGTACGTTATAACGATTGTGTTTTATATTAATATAATTATTATTTCTAGGAATCGAAGTCGGAAAATATTAGAATTTTAAGGGAAAACATTCTGTCCAATAATAACTTCCTGGGTATTACAGAAGGCATTAAAAAAGCGCAGAATGAACGATTTGCATACATAATGCATACAATTGGGTTGAATCTGTACCTCAGTAAAGTAGAGAGGCATAAATATATTATGTCGAAAGATTCTTTTCGTACATATATGTTCGCTTATCCAATCAGAAAGAATTTTCCATTTAAGAAGGATTTATCTAACACGTAAAAATTGATAAATTCATTTATACTCTATACCGCACTTTTGATTCATATTTATATATTTAAAACAATCTTATTGTAGAGTATCTCGCATGTTTGAAGCTGGAATATCTGAGAAATTGTTTTCTCAAGAAGTTGAAGAATTCCAAGAATCATCAGAATTCCAACCATTGTCGATCGAAGATATTAAAAGTCCTTTGTTACTTATGGGCATTGCATATCTAGTGTCCATAATCTACTTAACCATTGAAATAATATTGGATAAAGTAATTAAAATGGTTACTTGCAATCAACTTTACTAACGTAAAATTATAGTATTCAACTATTATAATAATTTTGCTGATAATTTTGACAAAGAGAAGAAAAAACTATATATTTTCTTTATTTTGTCTATTAATTATACTCGATACAACAGAGCATTGTTTAAGTAATTGAATATTCTTAATTTTATTTTTGACAGTGCAAAATTTTATTTCGCATTACGTACGAAAAAGAAGAATTTATTACGATACTGATTCTGAATATTGTATTAAAACAATAATTATATATAATAATCAACTTTATAATGTTTTTCATTGTCTAAATTTGATATATAAGATAAATATCGCGAAAATTTTATAGAAGCACTTCCATTGCATGGAAATTTTTTCGAAAACAATATGGATTTAGAAATACTTCCTGTTAGATAAATCAGTGCATTTGAAATATTCATAAACTTCACGTATCGTAAATTACACTATCTTTCTCATATAAAATTAATCACTCGTTAATTACATATACTATAAACTAACGTTTAATATATTTATAATATTAAAACATACTTTCGTTCATTGTAAAATAAAATTTTTAATTATGTACACTTTATAAGAGTATGAAATAAACGAAAATTAATGTTACAGCTCAGTTGAAAATTTGTTATTATTAATCTGATGTATTTGTTTTCTTATGATTATCATTTAATTACTTCCTACCGATAATAGAGGTGAAAAATCTTGCTAATTCGCTCCATGCTGAATATAAATTATCCTAATTTTACGCCGATAAACACGATATAAAGCAAAATTCACAGCAATCTAAATTTTAATTACTTATGTAAATTTAACTAAGTATTTTTTAGTAGAAAGAGATTAGACTAAATTAATGAAATTATTTTAGGGAATCACGTGGGCTATGTGCCGACAAAGGTGCCTTTTGATAGGACTGTATTTAGGTGTCATACAATTCAATTTACTCGAAAATGTCCACTCTGCCAAGTGTGAAAGCAAACATATTATTTCCTTTGATACTGGCGAGAAATTTGAAATTGAAAGCATGCGTTTTCTATAACTTCATAGTTAATTTTTAACAAGTCTGTACCAAACAAAAAATTATTTTGATATATATGACCGGAAAGAAACACTTTTGTAAAATACTACTTGTATTTTCACTTAAGTAATTAAAATTTCATTTCAAAGAAATTATTATTAGCATTTTTGTAAATTATAAGTTCATTGCAATGATAAGAATAAAAAAAACTTTTCAAATTATATATAATTTTGAATTTTCTCAAGTTTTACTTAACCCGTCGGCACGCGCGTGCTCCGTCAAATTTAAATTACGCGCGCTCGGTCAATTAGGCACCAATTTAAAAAATTAATTAATAAAAATTTAGCGTCGAAAAACGGGTACTTTTACTTTAATCCAGTTCTAAGATATGTTTGTAGTCGAGTTTAGACAAAAAATTTTAATTTTGTTATAATGTTTTGATGATTTTAATTTTTTAATATTAGAAGGTAATTAGCATAAATTACAAAGTGTCGTGTTTCATCTTCGCTCCCGTTCAAATATATAGTCCTAGATACGCGCCGATGTTTGTTTTTACTTCTACTGATGTTTTCGCTTTTATTTCACCCTCGGCCGTTTTGGTTATAGACGATGGGGAGACGGGCGTCACGTGATCGCTTACCTCACTTTTTACCACAGAAATTATTTTACCTCGAAAGTTTTATTTTTTTTCTCGATTTTAATTATTATTAACTAACTTTTTTTGATAGATTATAATATATATGTGTTTTCTGAAGTTGCAGATATTTTTTAAATTAAGTTTTACGCATTTATGTTTTTTTATTCGCATTTTATATATAAAATATAAAAAAATTCAAAAATTAATTAATTGTTATCAGAAATGCTAAACTATAAGTACGATGTGTTTTACAGTACTATTGCGAATAGATATAGTCAATTATTTTGTAAACATACTTATTATTTTAATTTTTATAAATTATTTAATTTGATTCAACGCGACGCGCTCAAAATCGATCATTTACCGTCGCGNGTTAAAAAACATTTTAAAGTACATTTACCATCACTTTAGCTTTTATAATTAATTTTCTAATTCAGGAAGCAGATGTGGCCTTTGTACCTGCAGCCGTCAATCGGGAACGTTTCTCGGCAATGGAGTTTACATCAGTATTTGCTTTTTATCCTATGGTTTTTCTTATTAAAGCTCCAAATAAGGTTATTGATTGGAATTCTGTTACGAAGCCTTTTACCTTAAATGTAAGTAACAATAGCAACTTTTAAAATATAATTAAAAGTTATAAAACATTCAGTTATATTTTACGAAATCAGGTTTGGATCGCTATATTTTCTACTGTACTGATATTTGGATTAACGCTATATAAAGTGCTAGAGAAGGACTTTGTCGCTGCAGAGAGAAGAAAACGATGGACCCTACGTACAGTTTTTTGGTATTTAGTTTGTACATTTCTGAGTCAAGGTAAACTTCTTTACTTACGATATAACTCAAGTTCCGAGTTTTATAAAGTAAAATCTTTGTAATTTAATTTAGGATTGAATTTAGAGAGGGTGAAAAGATTTGCGTCCAGATTCATGATAGGAATTTGGTGGTTATCGATTGTTGTTTTGGTATCCAGTTACAGCGGAGCGTTAATGTCTTTTATGACATGTCCTATAACAAAGTCTTTTCCTAGAGATTTTCAGGAACTTGCTGTCTTTGCCCGCAACGGTGAGTTCTCATGCGGAACATACGAACGATTTCTTCCGTGGAAAGAAATGATGGTAAGTATTATGAATTTAAAGATTTATTCTCCCTATATAGAAGATGTCCTTTTTAATGTTTTTTTCTTTTTTTGTGAATTGCAGGATCTGTACGTTATAACGATTGTGTTTTATATTAATATAATTATTATTTCTAGGAATCGAAGTCGGAAAATATTAGAATTTTAAGGGAAAACATTCTGTCCAATAATAACTTCCTGGGTATTACAGAAGGCATTAAAAAAGCGCAGAATGAACGATTTGCATATATAATGCATACAATTGGGTTGAATCTGTACCTCAGTAAAGTAGAGAGGCATAAATATATTATGTCGAAAGATTCTTTTCGTACATATATGTTCGCTTATCCAATCAGAAAGAATTTTCCATTTAAGAAGGATTTATCTAACACGTAAAAATTGATAAATTCATTTATACTCTATACCGCACTTTTGATTCATATTTATATATTTAAAACAATCTTATTGTAGAGTATCTCGCATGTTTGAAGCTGGAATATCTGAGAAATTGTTTTCTCAAGAAGTTGAAGAATTCCAAGAATCATCAGAATTCCAACCATTGTCGATCGAAGATATTAAAAGTCCTTTGTTACTTATGGGCATTGCATATCTAGTGTCCATAATCTGCTTAACCATTGAAATAATATTGGATAAAGTAATTAAAATGGTTACTTGCAATCAACTTTACTAACGTAAAATTATAGTATTCAACTATTATAATAATTTTGCTGATAATTTTGACAAAGAGAAGAAAAAACTATATATTTTCTTTATTTTGTCTATTAATTATACTCGATACAACAGAGCATTGTTTAAGTAATTAAATTTTTTAAATTTTATTTACAAACTAGAAAATGTTATAGCAGTATTAAATTCTAGGTTACTCAAAACATTCAAGTCCAAATATATTTTAAAACTTCATAATTTTTATTCGAGGAACAAATAATTAAATACCGTTCGGAAGAGATTGGTTGTTTGTTGCCCTATGTCTTTATTCAGCATTCTGTACTTAGTTGGGTATCTCAACTAAGCTTTAGGTCTTTTCCTAGCTTGTCAGGTAGAGTTTTTTTGGGTTTTCTCCATCTTTTTTTCCAAAGGAAAGCCAACTCTCTCTGAAGTCCTCTTGGAAGGCTACTGATTTTCTACCCCTATGGGATGTGGTTTGATAGGACTGTATTTAGGTGTAATACAATTCAATTTACTCGAAAATGTCCACTCTGCCAAGTGTGAAAGCAAACATATTATTTCCTTTGATACTGGCGAGAAATTTGAAATTGAAAGCATGCGTTTTCTATAACTTCATAGTTAATTTTTAACAAGTCTGTACCAAACAAAAAATTATTTTGATATATATGACCGGAAAGAAACACTTTTGTAAAATACTACTTGTATTTTCACTTAAGTAATTAAAATTTCATTTCAAAGAAATTATTATTAGCATTTTTGTAAATTATAAGTTCATTGCAATGATAAGAATAAAAAAAACTTTTCAAATTATATATAATTTTGAATTTTCTCAAGTTTTACTTAACCCGTCGGCACGCGCGTGCTCCGTCAAATTTAAATTACGCGCGCTCGGTCAATTAGGCACCAATTTAAAAAATTAATTAATAAAAATTTAGCGTCGAAAAACGGGTACTTTTACTTTAATCCAGTTCTAAGATATGTTTGTAGTCGAGTTTAGACAAAAAATTTTAATTTTGTTATAATGTTTTGATGATTTTAATTTTTTAATATTAGAAGGTAATTAGCATAAATTACAAAGTGTCGTGTTTCATCTTCGCTCCCGTTCAAATATATAGTCCTAGATACGAGCCGATGTTTGTTTTTACTTCTACTGATGTTTTCGCTTTTATTTCACCCTCGGCCGTTTTGGTTATAGACGATGGGGAGACGGGCGTCACGTGATCGCTTACCTCACTTTTTACCACAGAAATTATTTTACCTCGAAAGTTTTATTTTTTTTCTCGATTTTAATTATTATTAACTAACTTTTTTTGATAGATTATAATATATATGTGTTTTCTGAAGTTGCAGATATTTTTTAAATTAAGTTTTACGCATTTATGTTTTTTTATTCGCATTTTATATATAAAATATAAAAAAATTCAAAAATTAATTAATTGTTATCAGAAATGCTAAACTATAAGTACGATGTGTTTTACAGTACTATTGCGAATAGATATAGTCAATTATTTTGTAAACATACTTATTATTTTAATTTTTATAAATTATTTAATTTGATTCAACGCGACGCGCTCAAAATCGATCATTTACCGTCGCGCGTTATTTAAGATGGCGGCGGGACCCGATTTAATTACTTCTTCATTTAAGATGNACTATCAAAATAAATAAATTTTCGAATACATTCTGTTCTTACATGTAAACTATTAAGCTAAGTTAAGAAGTCAGATATGTAATTTTATTTAGATCAGTCCTCAGGTAATGACTTACTTTTTGAGGAGTCTGAGAGCGATCTGATAACATTGACATTTCTGAACTTAGCCTTGACCTTGACTTTGAGGAATCAGAAAAATGATCGAGAAACTACGGTCAAATCAAAAACTGTCACTGAGCCAGAAATGGTGGCAGATCTGCTCAACATGGAAACTGCCACTGTAAAATCTATAATCTAGACGAAACCTGTCACTTTTGCTGGGTCTGTTACCTTCACAAAGAATGTAACTTTTGCTGAGAAAATAACTTTTGCAAAAGAAGTTACTTTTGCAAAGAGAGATACTTTCTCAGAGCCAGTAACCAGACCGCTGGTGGACGTAGAACCAGTGACAGTGACCACACCGCCAGTAACCACACCGCCAGAAACCAGACCACCAGTAATCAGACCAGCTGTGCCAGGCAGTTCTACAAAGGCAAAATGTGCCAAAACTTCTGGCACAAAGCAGAAACCAAAAAATCCAGGAACCCACATTTGTCAGGTTCCTAATTCCAATGATGCTCCTAATTCCAGTGACGAGTTGGAATATTTGGAGTACCTGAAGGTTCTGCCACCAGAACAACCTCTCTCTGATCCTTTCCCTTTCTTGGAACTACCTGGCCCCAAAAATGTGCCTTCGGCTGATCTCATCCAATTGATTATTTTAACCTTTTATTCACTGTGTCTTTGCTTCATGTTATGGCAGCAGAATCCAATAGGTGTGCAAAGCAAATTATAAATGGCATGGAGAAATGGTGTCCCACTACTTCCAGAATTTAAAAAATATTAGTATTAAGGAAATAAAGGGCTTGTTAGCTGTTAATTTTTAAATGGAACCAAACAAAAAAAGTAAAATTCTAGATTATTGTGCCACTTCTGGATTCATGGTAAGTCCATGGTATGGAGAATTGTTTACAAAGCACCGCTTTTGTAACTTGCTTCGATTCTTCCATCTTGTCGACAATAGTAAGTTGCCTGGCTGAGGGGAACCAGGTTATGATCCACAAGCAAAGTTCTTAAAAGTGTGAGGGTCTTAAAAGCACGTTGGAATTGCGACTAATTACGAAACATTTAAGTCGGACAGTTTCGAAGATAGAATCAGGTTATGAGGGTTTGTTAATGACAGAACCCAGATGGAACAAAAACTTTTTTACTTGTTGTAAGACAAACGTGACGCGATGATAAACAGCAAAGGAAAATGTCGACATAGAGAGAAAAAGCTTTGTCGAAATGCTCGCGAACAAGTGTCGGGTCGAAACAATCGAGAAAGTGGGGAGCTAAATACAAAAGGGACATCTGCTAAGCACGAATGCGTTAGCGTGCAACAAGTATATCTGGTTTACCGTTTAGGTTCAAGGATGTCAGAGGAAAGGACCATAACGTATTAAAATACGAGCACGGCCTTTAAAAGCTCCGTTATAACCTCTCCGATCTTTTCCCGACCCGGATCTGTCTCGGGTTTCGCCTAGAAACAAAAGAACGACCAATCGCGGAAAGGAAGAGAGTGAATGGGACATATCAAAAGGATGATATGCAAAGTAAATCTTATAAAATCCCCAAATCTCAAGGACAAGGAGATCAATTCTACCCAAGACAAGTGCCGAGAGTACAGGTCATCCGTGCACCTATTAGCCACAACCGTCCAAGCTTCTCCGCTTACTTAAAACAAGGGAGTGTGAATCATAATTCCGGACATTGCCCGTTCTCCATTGGACTCTTCTTCTAGGAATCCGAGGGGCACCTACTTGCAGCTGACGTTCAACATTCCTAATTATTGTTATTGATACTATGCAACTTAACCTTATGTCAAAAATAAACGGTTTCGTGTAAAACACTTGTCATCTTTGTCTCCTACCGCCAGCACTCACATAAGATATAAGGTTTTTATTCATTTATCACAACTTCAAATTCCTAGGTCATCCTACACAGGCGAGCAAAAGATTCTTTGCATTTTTTAAAATAATTTTTGTGAACCATGTATTCGCATTTTTTACCTGATGCTTACCCTCTTGTTTTTATAAACATAAGTATTTCATTTCATTTGGGTCGTTTGAATCGTTCCTTTATATTGTCAGGAGTAAAGACAAATAGCAATAGGAAAAGCAAAGCTTTTGAATTGAATTCCAGATTGAAATTCTAAATTCACAGGGGAGCCCGATATAAGTTTAAATCCATTCCCACATGAAAACAGATGATTTTTCAAAAATCAGAATTCAGAAAAACTCATAAGTGTAAATTCGACTGGTAAGAATTGGCAAAAACGGTTCTTGATTGTTCAGCTTTACATTAACAAATTATGTTGTCAATTTTACAAAATTTTTCCTTAAAGTATGAAATGCCAGTAATTTTTAATATTATCAAATGCATTTATCTGCATTTGATAATATTTTATTTGTGATTAAAGAAAATAGAATTAGAATTGTATTAATAAATCGAATTTTCTTTATTTTGATTTTTAAAGTTACACTTCGTCCTATATGCGAGTAATTCTATTTTTGCCTTTGTTTTTATTGTATTTATTGAAAATAAGTCAAGATAAAATTTAATACATGTACTGTAATATATATTATCATATTTTGTTGATGTGTATTATAAATTTCTATGTATTAATATTACAAACATAAATTCATGACCAAATGCAATAAACAATATTGAAACAATTTATATTTTAACAATTTTGTAGTTAAATTGTTTTGATTGAATATGCAATTTAATTTTGAAAAATTAGTATCAATGTCTTAAGATAATAGAGCAATAATAAAAACTTTATATAAATGATTATATTTAATATTCTAGTCTTATATTTTTTATTAGTACAGTATTATCCTTTTATTTTTCTTAATTTTTTTTCTATATTCTCAATTGTAACATATAGTTTTTATTCCAAATTAGAGTTTCAAATGGCTTCATTTTCAAAATAAAAACCCAGCGAAGCGGGTCCTTGCAGCTAGTCACATATATTCTATTCATTCATATAACTATCAAAATAAATAAATTTTCGAATACATTCTGTTCTTACATGTAAACTATTAAGCTAAGTTAAGAAGTCAGATATGTAATTTTATTTAGATCAGTCCTCAGGTAATGACTTACTTTTTGAGGAGTCTGAGAGCGATCTGATAACATTGACATTTCTGAACTTAGCCTTGACCTTGACTTTGAGGAATCAGAAAAATGATCGAGAAACTACGGTCAAATCAAAAACTGTCACTGAGCCAGAAATGGTGGCAGATCTGCTCAACATGGAAACTGCCACTGTAAAATCTATAATCTAGACGAAACCTGTCACTTTTGCTGGGTCTGTTACCTTCACAAAGAAGGTAACTTTTGCTGAGAAAATAACTTTTGCAAAAGAAGTTACTTTTGCAAAGAGAGATACTTTCTCAGAGCCAGTAACCAGACCGCTGGTGGACGTAGAACCAGTGACAGTGACCACACCGCCAGTAACCACACCGCCAGAAACCAGACCACCAGTAATCAGACCAGCTGTGCCAGGCAGTTCTACAAAGGCAAAATGTGCCAAAACTTCTGGCACAAAGCAGAAACCAAAAAATCCAGGAACCCACATTTGTCAGGTTCCTAATTCCAATGATGCTCCTAATTCCAGTGACGAGTTGGAATATTTGGAGTACCTGAAGGTTCTGCCACCAGAACAACCTCTCTCTGATCCTTTCCCTTTCTTGGAACTACCTGGCCCCAAAAATGTGCCTTCGGCTGATCTCATCCAATTGATTATTTTAACCTTTTATTCACTGTGTCTTTGCTTCATGTTATGGCAGCAGAATCCAATAGGTGTGCAAAGCAAATTATAAATGGCATGGAGAAATGGTGTCCCACTACTTCCAGAATTTAAAAAATATTAGTATTAAGGAAATAAAGGGCTTGTTAGCTGTTAATTTTTAAATGGAACCAAACAAAAAAAGTAAAATTCTAGATTATTGTGCCACTTCTGGATTCATGGTAAGTCCATGGTATGGAGAATTGTTTACAAAGCACCGCTTTTGTAACTTGCTTCGATTCTTCCATCTTGTCGACAATAGTAAGTTGCCTGGCTGAGGGGAACCAGGTTATGATCCACAAGCAAAGTTCTTAAAAGTGTGAGGGTCTTAAAAGCACGTTGGAATTGCGACTAATTACGAAACATTTAAGTCGGAAAGTTTCGAAGATAGAATCAGGTTATGAGGGTTTGTTAATGACAGAACCCAGATGGAACAAAAACTTTTTTACTTGTTGTAAGACAAACGTGACGCGATGATAAACAGCAAAGGAAAATGTCGACATAGAGAGAAAAAGCTTTGTCGAAATGCTCGCGAACAAGTGTCGGGTCGAAACAATCGAGAAAGTGGGGAGCTAAATACAAAAGGGACATCTGCTAAGCACGAATGCGTTAGCGTGCAACAAGTATATCTGGTGGACCGTTTAGGTTCAAGGATGTCAGAGGAAAGGACCTTAACGTATTAAAATACGAGCACGGCCTTTAAAAGCTCCGTTATAACCTCTCCGATCTTTTCCCGACCCGGATCCCTCTCGGGTTTCGCCTAGAAACAAAAGAACGACCAATCGCGGAAAGGAAGAGAGTGAATGGGACATATCAAAAGGATGATATGCAAAGTAAATCTTATAAAATCCCCAAATCTCAAGGACAAGGAGATCAATTCTACCCAAGACAAGTGCCGAGAGTACAGGTCATCCGTGCACCTATTAGCCACAACCGTCCAAGCTTCTCCGCTTACTTAAAACAAGGGAGTGTGAATCATAATTCCGGACATTGCCCGTTCTCCATTGGACTCTTCTTCTAGGAATCCGAGGGGCACCTACTTGCAGCTGACGTTCAACATTCCTAATTATTGTTATTGATACTATGCAACTTAACCTTATGTCAAAAATAAACGGTTTCGTGTAAAACACTTGTCATCTTTGTCTCCTACCGCCAGCACTCACATAAGATTCGCCCCTAGGTTTTCCTGACGCGCAATTAACGCATTGCCCCTAAAAGTAGGAAACCTTACAGTGGTGAAGAAGCTCGGGATTTAATAGTCCCACACAAAAAAAAATATGAGTAAGTTACGACTACAAGGAGTTTTTCTAAAAAGTGGGTCAAGTGATGGAAACAGATGCGAGTGTCCTGACGCGACCTCGTGACAGTGGCAGTAGCGGCTTTCTTCCCTCCTTTTCCGCGTTTGGAGGATTGATCCCGACGTTTTCGGGTGAAACAGGGCGTGTCACCGATTTCTTTGAACCGTTGGGAAATATTGCTGTTCTGGCGGGATGGACCCTCATCAGTGCCTGAGCATAGCCAAGTGCAAGTTCACTGGTGTAGCCCGAGATTTTGCATGGCGCGACTACAGCATGAAGAGTGTGACAGAGTTTCAAACTTTTCAGATGCTGATGATTCAGCGTTTCGACCAAGAACCATACTCCTTACATGTCCATAAGTTCCGTACATGTACTCAACAAAGAGATAAGATGGTTCAGGAATTCGCGGTCTGCTTGCAATCCCTCGCTAGTGCGACAAGCATAAAACAGACAGGCGCAAACGAGGAGGAGAACGCAATTATGAAACGCTGTCAACAACGAGAACAAGACGAAAAATTGCTCCTTCAATATCTGCATGGCCTAACGGACAGACTAAAGAGACGGGTTATGACGCATGACACCGCGACTTTCGCAGAGGCGCTTAAGATTGCTATCCGTGTAGAAACGATAGATCAATTGGCGGGAAAGACGTGAAATTTAGTTGCCGGTATCAATGATGCAATACAGGGTTACGACATACTGGCAGAAGAATCCAACTTGCGGACTGAATCGGCTCTCGACGCAAAATTAACACAAATTTCGAAACAATTAGCGACAATAGAAAAAAGACTCCATCAACTGCCCGTGCCTAAGCAAATAAACAATTTCCAAAGGGGAGAACCCTTGCGAACAAATCGGATACAGGAAACTGATAGACAGAGTGACGGAATGCGAAATCCGCAGCATCACCCTAGCCCGCAGCGGCCCCCACTGCAACAATTTCCTCCGCGATCTTAGCTTGCCGATCCGCAAGGACAACCCCGCGCGCGATATACTTGCTACAGTCCCTTTTCAGAACAAGGTCCGATACCCTCATGGAGAAAGAATGGAGATAAATCACCAAGATTTCACGCGACAAATCCTAATTATGCAGAGTACAGAGATTATATGCCGACGCCTCTCGATTAGTACGGAGGAAACGCCTTTTCTGAGCATCCCGGGAGGTGGGGAGTAAATAGAGGAGCTCCTGAATGGCAGATACCCGTTAGAAACCTGCCGAACCCCTGTAGAGTTAGTCAATCAGAACAGATACCCTGTTTTTCCCGTGCGATTTAGACAATTTGAGTACGAAAACAATGGACAAGGTGTTCCGTTGCCTTTTATCCCGCGCGTTACAGTCTAGGTTGGCCCGGAAGAATCCGACTCCAGCTGTGTTCAAAGTCATCCAGCTGTGTAAACAATGACTTATCGGGGTTAAATTTTACAGAAAAGCTTGACAAAGGAAAATAAAATTTGAACCTTTTTCTTCAAAATTAACGCATTTCTTTCTATTTTTCAGTTTTAAGTATTTTTTATGTATTTTTTATGCTTGATTACATCATAATTAAAAACAGTCAAGCGTTAAGGGATTAATTAATATCTGGATGTCCAAATCGTGATTTCTGCTTGCAATATTTTTATCATTTAAAAAAACAAACTTCCGATACAGAACTAACTCATCTGACAAAAAAATCTCTACATACGAAAATAAACTCTAGTATTGTAATGACATTATTATAAAATTCGACAGACCTGTCATACTTATCTCGTTGAAATGTTTGCTACGATTACTCGAAAATCATCCGAGGAATTGTTTGAACTTCCTACACGAGCTGTTTTCCAACAAAATACTACAACAGTCGACATCTGTGTTAATAATGTCATACGTGTGAAATGTACCCGCAGGAATTAAACTACGTCGAAGGCCTGATCGACTGTGGCAAACTGTAATAATTGATCTATTTAAACTATAACGAGTTTATTATCACCCAATTGTAGATGACCAGATGACTGAATTTTCTAATTTTGGAAATCCTAATGACCTCTAACCGATAATGGATCACGGTAGAGAACGCCGTAATTTTTTTGATTACCTAGAGCTTGGGAATTCACTCGTTAAACTTCCACCAAGGACACTGCAGATCATGGAAGAATTTGCCAGTCTCATCATCAGAGAATTAGACGAAGAATTTCAGTAAATATTAAAAAACTCCTTTACCAGCAGTTTCAAAAATCCTGATTATGGCAGAAATCTACATCAAAGTTATCATGACCTCCACAAAACTACTCTCGATGTACCACAAAATACAGTGCCGTATGTCATAGATCGTTAATTAATGATTGTACAAAATAAATCTGCTTTATTAAGTAAGTATAGTTTAAAGTATGCGAAACAAAATTGTGAAAAAGATAATTTGATTTGCCCTATTTCTTGAAATGATCGGTTTTCCGTGTGGGATCAGATTTGCAGGTGTGACAGGAGTCCCAACAGTAATGGACCTAAAATTACGTCACCTGTCGAGCTGCTAATTCAACAATCATTACGACTAAAGATTCCCTGTAAATAAGCAACGACGATCATCGGATAATCTATTTTCAACACGGAACGAATTAGCTAGTGTTTTTTTAACCTCCATTATTAGTGTAAAGTAATTAAATTATAATCACATTATAATAAATAACAAACTCTAAAGTGAGCAGTAAAATTAATTTTCGTTTATTTCATACTTATATAGTGTACATAATTACAGAATTGTATTTTATAATGAACGAAAGTATGTTTGAACAGTATAAATATATTGTACCTTGATTTATGACATATATAATTAACGAATGATTAATTTTACATGATAAAGTTAGTGTTATTTACGGTACGTGAATTATATTAATATTTCAAAACTATGATTTATGCAACAGATATATCGAAATCCGTATTAATTTCGAATAAATTTTAATGCAAATGAAAGTGCTTTTATGAAATTTTCGCGAATTATTCACATAAATCAAATTTACATAATGTGATACATTATAAAATCGCGGAAAGGAAGAGAGTGAATGGGACATATCAAAAGGATGATATGCAAAGTAAATCTTATAAAATCCCCAAATCTCAAGGACAAGGAGATCAATTCTACCCAAGACAAGTGCCGAGAGTACAGGTCATCCGTGCACCTATTAGCCACAACCGTCCAAGCTTCTCCGCTTACTTAAAACAAGGGAGTGTGAATCATAATTCCGGACATTGCCCGTTCTCCATTGGACTCTTCTTCTAGGAATCCGAGGGGCACCTACTTGCAGCTGACGTTCAACATTCCTAATTATTGTTATTGATACTATGCAACTTAACCTTATGTCAAAAATAAACGGTTTCGTGTAAAACACTTGTCATCTTTGTCTCCTACCGCCAGCACTCACATAAGATTTGCCCCTAGGTTTTCCTGACGCGCAATTAACGCATTGCCCCTAAAAGTAGGAAACCTTACAGTGGTGAAGAAGCTCGGGATTTAATAGTCCCACACAAAAAAAAATATGAGTAAGTTACGACTACAAGGAGTTTTTCTAAAAAGTGGGTCAAGTGATGGAAACAGATGCGAGTGTCCTGACGCGACCTCGTGACAGTGGCAGTAGCGGCTTTCTTCCCTCCTTTTCCGCGTTTGGAGGATTGATCCCGACGTTTTCGGGTGAAACAGGGCGTGTCACCGATTTCTTTGAACCGTTGGGAAATATTGCTGTTCTGGCGGGATGGACCCTCATCAGTGCCTGAGCATAGCCAAGTGCAAGTTCACTGGTGTAGCCCGAGATTTTGCATGGCGCGACTACAGCATGAAGAGTGTGACAGAGTTTCAAACTTTTCAGATGCTGATGATTCAGCGTTTCGACCAAGAACCATACTCCTTACATGTCCATAAGTTCCGTACATGTACTCAACAAAGAGATAGGATGGTTCAGGAATTCGCGGTCTGCTTGCAATCCCTCGCTAGTGCGACAAGCATAAAACAGACAGGCGCAAACGAGGAGGAGAACGCAATTATGAAACGCTGTCAACAACGAGAACTAGACGAAAAATTGCTCCTTCAATATCTGCATGGCCTAACGGACAGACTAAAGAGACGGGTTATGACGCATGACACCGCGACTTTCGCAGAGGCGCTTAAGATTGCTATCCGTGTAGAAACGATAGATCAATTGGCGAGAAAGACGTGAAATTTAGTTGCCGGTATCAATGATGCAATAGAGGGTTACGACATACTGGCAGAGGAATCCAACTTGCGGACTGAATCGGCTCTCGACGAAAATTAACACAAATTTCGAAACAATTAGCGACAATAGAAAAAAGACTCCATCAACTGCCCGTGCCTAAGCAAATAAACAATTTCCAAAGGGGAGAACCCTTGCGAACAAATCGGATACAGGAAACTGATAGACAGAGTGACGGAATGCGAAATCCGCAGTATCACCCTAGCCCGCAGCGGCCCCCACTGCAACAATTTCCTCCGCGATCTTAGCTTGCCGATCCGCAAGGACAACCCCGCGCGCGATATACTTGCTACAGTCCCTTTTCAGAACAAGGTCCGATACCCTCATGGAGAAAGAATGGAGATAAATCACCAAGATTTCACGCGACAAATCCTAATTATGCAGAGTACAGAGATTATATGCCGACGCCTCTCGATTAGTACGGAGGAAACGCCTTTTCTGAGCATCCCGGGAGGTGGGGAGTAAATAGAGGAGCTCCTGAATGGCAGATACCCGTTAGAAACCTGCCGAACCCCTGTAGAGTTAGTCAATCAGAACAGATACCCTGTTTTTCCCGTGCGATTTAGACAATTTGAGTACGAAAACAATGGACAAGGTGTTCCGTTGCCTTTTATCCCGCGCGTTACAGTCTAGGTTGGCCCGGAAGAATCCGNTATTATAATTATATGAGGTTATAATCAAAAAGATACTATTGCCAGGTAGGTCTTTTACAAGCATCTCAAAACAAAGGTCCAAACAAGACCAACAAACAAAACAAAAGAGGTTAGTAAAAACAATTAAAAAGGACGCAATCTTTGAAGAAAGAAAAAAAATTTACATTTTCTTTCAATCCATTTTGATTGATTGATAACAATAACTACTGTAACTTAGAGATTTTTTTTTCCTTTTTTTGCGATGTTTTTGAAGATTTCGTAACTTGATATGTTTCGTAAGTTATTTCACAAACCATTCCAATAGGAAATTATTTGAAAGATCGTCGTTTTCTTCCAACCTCCAGTTTAACAATTGGAAGGTTATATCCATAGATCTTGCAAGTATGTCGTATTGATTTTCGATTTTCTCCTATACAATTTCCGAGTAAACTGTTTTTCTTTTC
Source organism: Centruroides sculpturatus (assembly GCF_000671375.1). Classification (NCBI taxonomy): domain Eukaryota; kingdom Metazoa; phylum Arthropoda; class Arachnida; order Scorpiones; family Buthidae; genus Centruroides; species Centruroides sculpturatus. The sequence continues at coordinate 427,190 of NW_019385042.1, forward strand.
TCCTTTTATGTATTTATAACTCTCAAGTAAAACCTGTTTCATGTACTGTAAATTTCACTTATCCTATCAATATTGTCGATACGGTAAAACTCAGACGCTAATTTAGAGAAATTTAAATTATGAATTGTACGCATGTAGCGATTTGTGCCATTTGAAGTTTATTGATGGCGTATATAGATGCATTTCCCCAGACTATAGTACTATATCTTATTTTGGATTCTATGCAAATATGGTACAATCGTTCCAATTGTAATGCACTTAAAAAGGTTTGAATTTTTTTATTTATTCCAGTGTACGTTGCCAAGGATAGGAGAACATCATTTCTTTATCTGTTCCATTACAGATTATCATCAAAAGTTATTCCTGAAAACTTAATAACGTTTACGTTTTTTTATGTTGTTTTCATTTATTCCAATTTTTAAATGATATAAATAGATTTTTTTGTTTCTATTGGCAAAACAAAGAAATTTAGTTTTGTTTTTATTAATTACCAACCTATTATTTTTTATATAACTGTTTTAATGTTTTTAAGATGTTGATTAAATTCTCTTGAAAAGTTGTACTATTTGCATGAGAATAAGTTATCATATATCATAAGCATACATAAGTATATCAGCTTCTGATATATGATTAAACAGATCATTGATGTATATATTGAAAAGCAGATAATCTAGAATTGAACGTTGAAAAATACCTTCGTTTGGCATAAAGAAACTNGCATGAGAATAAGTTATCATATATCATAAGCATACATAAGTATATCAGCTTCTGATATATGATTAAACAGATCATTGATGTATATATTGAAAAGCAGATAATCTAGAATTGAACGTTGAAAAATACCTTCGTTTGGCTTAAAGAAACTAGAAATAGTCTGCCCAATTTTTACGTAGTCATTTCTGTTTAACAAATATGACTTTAACCAACTTAGAAAAGTTCCTCTCAGACCAACAGTTTGCAATTTTTGTTCCAAATGTTCCAGATTCAAGCTATCAAATGCCCTTGAGAGGTCCACGAATACTGATGCAATAGAGCCTCGAAAACTCGGCACTCGATAACCCGGCACTCCAGATAACTCGGCCACACCCTGGCAAGGCAAAAATATCCTTAGTTAATTAATTTTCATGATAAGGACAGCTTTATGCCTCAAAGTATTTTTCTAAGGTCTGTCTTATCAGGTAAATTACAGTTCACAGTGTATTCATTAATTTTCATTTTCATGTAGTAAAGGCTCTATGCCTTTATAAAAAACGTACTTTTCCTTTGTTTAAGGCTATTTGGGCAGTTTATTCTCTGTTGTATTCTCAAGTAAACAATACACACAAGTACAGTGCAGTATTTTCTGAGGAAACACTCATACTTATTTTTTTTAACCCCATTCCCGATAACCCGGCATTTTCACAAACTCCGCCACCTTTCGGTCCACATTATGCCGAGTTTTCGAGGCTCTACTGTATTACTATATTTGATTTCTCAAGTTAAAACGTTATTGATTATTTTAAATGAAACAGAGTGTCTACCGTCGAGAAACCCCGCTTATAAGCATACTGATTACTGTGAATAACCTGAAAGTTGTCCATAAATGTAGAAAATCTTCTCAAAAATTTTTGCTAAAACAGACCCTATTATGATTGAACGGTAATTTTCGATTCTACTTTTTGATCCTTTATTCTTATATAATGACAAAACTAGGTTTTGATTAAATCTTTCTGAAAAATTACCATTTTCGAAAGATTTATTTATCAAATGCTATAATAGTTTAACTACTATATCAGACATGTATTTTAAAATTTCAATATTTAATAAATTAATATCTGGAAAACTGTTTTTCAAGCCCATTATATTATTGTAGACCTCTACAGAAAAAAAATTATTATAAATACTGGCGTTTTTTATAAGTTACTTTCAGTTAACACTGCTGCAAACATCAGGTGCAAAACCATTGATGGATCTGTAATGCTCGGCAAAGATGTTACTAAATGTGTACTCATCATTTTCCCTTATAAATCAGTTGATCTACTTTAACCTTGTACTTTGTCTTGGTTACATCAAAGGGTAACATCTCAATACTTTTCCAGAAATCAGAAAAGGAATTAACATTAGAAGACAGTGAACTGTAGTAGTTTTTCTCTTCATTCCTAATATATTTCCTTATTTGTCTATTCAAATTATTTATATTCTCTAAGTATTTGTTTCGTTCTTCAAGAGTCATCCAATTTTTGTTCTTAACTACCTTAAACAAAGATTTTTTTCCGTTTTATTACTGTCAGTGTGTGATCAGATATAAAGTTTATTAGGAATGATTTCCTGCTAATTATATTTGTTTTTACGTATTCCTTGTTTGAAAGATATCTATAAAAACAAGTAAGATAGTATATAAATAGTTAGCTAATTGGTCAATTGTCAAACTTTGAGTATAAAATTGATTCCAGGAAAAACATGACGACAGAGCTTTTCGTAAACGGTAAATAGAAAAGTTATTGATTTTTTGATAGGTTGCTTTACTCTTTCTTTCGTATCAAGGTCTTTCTCGGGAGTAAAGACGATGATAGGCAGGTGATCAGAAATCAAAATTTGATGTATCAAAAGTTCACACGCACTATTGTTTATTAGACCAAAGTCTATCAAACAATGAGTGTTTATTCCGTATCTAGTAGGTCAATTGAAATCAGCTAGAATAGTTAAATTTTCTGCAAAGCAAAGGTTTATCAATTCCGAGGTGTTTGAAGAGCTGTTTTTAAGTAGATTAATATTGAAATCTCGATTATTTGTAATTTATATTTTTCATATTTACTTGATTTTTAAAATAACTTTATTTCTAAATTTCGAATAAATTTTCATTCTGGTGTCGACACACCAACAATTTCCAAGATTAGAATTGCTTAAACTCTCTTCCAGCATACAAAATTGTTCTTTTAAAAATTTTAGTTTTGCCTTCGTATGTTTATTTTCAACCCCTAATTCTGAAATTGTTTCACATGCAGCTAAATAATTTTTTTTCTAAAGCATTAATTTTTTCTTCCATCTTGTCAAACTCATTTGTTAAAAATTCTATCGACTTTTGAATTTTTGTTACTCAATTGCAAGTGTATAAACTTTATTTCATGTAAAATCATTTCAAAATTTTGTTTTCTGTACATATGGGTGATGTTCAAGTGAAAATTAGATTATTTAGTGTTCTATCCACATCTGTATTATAATTATATGAGGTTATAATCATTTGCTCGCACTCACTCAATTCTCTGTCAACTTCTGATTTTTGGGTCCAGTTTGCATTATTCTTGATAGTTTTAACCAATTTACAATTTTCGCATTTCCAAGAGTTTTGTAGGACTTGCTAAACTTATAAAACTTAGCTGCCTGAATTCCAAAGCGACAGAAATGAGCAAATTTAAAATAATTATAACAAATTAATAAGTCATTTTCCGAAACTTTGTGCTTGCAAAAAGAACAAGCAATTACAAGACGATTTTCCATAGCTCGGCTCCATCTGGCAGATTGAATACTACACTACAACGCTACTATAAATCTTTAAATTCGAAACACTTACCTTGATCTCTTTCCATGCAATAAGTCCTTTGTATGTCCCACATGATAACTCACCATTGCGAACAAAAACAGCAAGTTCATGAAAATTTCTTGGAAAAGGCTCAGTTATGGGACACGTCATAAAAGACATTAACGCTCCGCTGTAACTGGATACCAAAACAACAATCGATAACCACCATATTCCTATCATGAATCTGGACGCAAATCTTTTCACTTTCTCTAGATTTANACAGCAAGTTCATGAAAATTTCTTGGAAAAGGCTCAGTTATGGGACACGTCATAAAAGACATTAACGCTCCGCTGTAACTGGATACCAAAACAACAATCGATAACCACCATATTCCTATCATGAATCTGGACGCAAATCTTTTCACTTTCTCTAGATTTAATCCTAAATTGAATTGAAAATAATTTTTTTATATAAAACTCGGAATTTGAGTTATATCATAATTAAATAATACCTTAATTATACCTTGATTCAGAAATGTACAAGCTAAATTCCAAAAAACTGTATATAGAGTCCATCGTTTTCCGGTTCTTGCATCGACAAAGTCCTTCTCTAGCACTTTATATAGCGTTAGTCCAAATATCAATACAATAGAAAATATAGCGATCCAAACCTGATTACATGAAATATAAGTTAATGTTTTAGTTTTAATTATAGTTTAAGATTTGTTATTGTTACTTACATTTAAAGTAAAAGGCTTTGTAACAGAATTCCAATCAAAAACCTTATCCGGAGCTTTAATAAGAAAAACGGTAGGATAAAAAGTAAAAACTGACGTGAAATCCATTACAGAGAAGCGATCGTGGTTGACAGCTGAAGGTACAAAGGACACATCTGCTTCCTGAAATTATCAATTAATTATAAACACTAAAGTCATATTGAATGTACTGTACTTCAAGATGTTGATTGACAAAATATCAAATTGAATTGTTTTGCTATTTAAACTGCCATACATTATGTATTTGCTTTTAAGAGTATTGCAGGATTAACCAAATTGTGTTGTAGGTCCGAATTAGTTATTCTAGTTATATTATTTAAAAATTCGCAAAAATCCAGCTATTACTACACACATATGAAAAAATTTACATATATACGTTACTTTTCGTTAGTGTAAAAAGTTTTCTTTCAAAAAAATAATAGAAAATAAGAGTTTTAAAATTATTTATAATTTACAACAATTCCATCACAAATAAATGTTTTTCACTTATATAATTCATTTCCGTGAGTAACTCTGCACGAACGGCCATATTCTTCCGTACATTTTAATGAAAACAATTTCAAACACTTTTTTGACACAAAGTAATTTCTTTATTCGAAAAATTATAAAAATTATTTAAAATAAGATTCTATCTGGTGTTAAATGTGTGAAAGACAGTGCTGGCCCATCAGTGGCCAAGCGGTCTTTGATCCCTGAACATTAGTTTTTCAGTGTTGGATTTTTGCCTCGCTCGGACAGGGCTGGCCACGTAGAATTTTCCGAATTTCTCCACGTCTGTAACGTTTAAATAGGGGCAACCAGTTTCTCTTAAAAAGACCTCCTGGAAGCATTCCCCCTTGGCAGATCGCCCGAGTGTCGCGTTGCCATCTATGAATGGAATGTTTTATAAAAATCGTACATTTATTTGATACTAACTTGTTTTTAATTAAATCGATTTAAAACCTCAGAATTTAATTTTCTGATTATGTTATATCAAACATTTTTAATCCCTTTGGTGTTATTAGCTAGGAAAAAATCCATTTCATTAGGTATTAATAATTACATTTTTGTATTTTTTCGTAAAAATATAATATATACATTATATAGAAATTTTTATTATTGTCTTTTAAGAACCTTCATCAAATACTTTAGATAACAAGAACTAGAACGACTAAGTTGGAATTAAAAACAATTATCGATGAATTTACAAAAGATACAAGAGGAGATAAAAAGTACTTAGACATTATGCAATGTTTAGAGTGGCTGAAAATTGCATATTAACATTACTACTGAGCAAACGTTGTAATTTCATAGTAAGTCTAAGATAGCAACAAAGAGAAGTTTGGAAGTGAAAATAGGTAGGCATTAAGTTATTTTCAAGAGCAGGGGAAAACACAATGTATATATACTTTTATGAAATAGTGCGTGAAACATATAATACGGTTTAGTTTTTACCCATTATATGAACTATTGTACTTTTTTAAGCTGATAATTTACAGTAAATATAATACGTTAATGTTCGCTGACCTTCTGCACTTGTTATTATTTCTGCAAGAAGAGAATGCACAGCCGAATTGAAAACAAAGATTTATTTCCTGACTATACTTGAAAATTTAAAATAAGTTTTTTTCGTTATTTGTTTCCCAATATTATGATGTGTTAATGTTAAGTTATTACGAGAATTGTTGGAATCTTGATATTTCATACTTTTCTTAATACTTTACAACTTTTTTCTTTCAAAGAGTTTTATTGGCCGAGTTGTTAAATCCGTTGAACGCTGGTTAAATTAATGGCCATTGATTTGTCTTTCACCGGTGCACTAACCACGTGAAGTTTTTCGTCTTTTCTCCACGTTAGTAACATCTACATAAAACGATTTTCTATTGAACTTCCTCCAGGAATTAATGTAATCTTGTCAGATTGCCCATGTGTTAGGTTTCTGTATAGAAATAGCAGCCCAAACCCAACAAATAAATGAGTTAATAGATATACTTATTCCTTATGCCCGACATTGTCTGTGATTGTATAGTGCTAGTAACAATAACTATCACACCCTGCGCTGTTACTCGAAAATTTCGTAACTGTTTGTCGTAAAACTCATTTTAAGAAAAACATCAAAAGGCTAACAAACTACTTTGGAAGTAGGTTTTCATGACTAGCGTATTCGGAAGAAAAAATTCGTACATTTATGAGAAACTGGCTCTATTGAAAAGTTAGTATTGTGAAAAAACACGGAAAACGGCAGATGGCGATGCCAACAAGCTGGCCACGTGCAATTTTCCATTCCAACTATGACTAACTTGTACCGTTAAATGGTGTTATTCACTTCACTAAGAGTGGGTACTATTAATTAATTAACATTATAAAAGTACCATTTTAAAATGAAAAAAACCTAGTTCCGAAGTGTGTTAAATACTCGTCAGTGTAATACTTTCCATTCCATGCTGAATGCTTATGTGCTATTCATTTCAGTCCTAATATAGTACGTCACAGTAATTCAGTATATTTGTGTTCTTAATTATATTTTTTTTTATTCAGTTTATTATTTTTTAAATTTCATGAGACGGTCCTTTGCTCAGACGATCGACATAAAATCACTGATAAATAAAAACAAATAAGTTGTAATACATAAAAATTGATTTGCATAACAGTATAATTTTTTACATATTGAAGAAAATACTTGTAGAATTTCGTTGGATTTTAATTAACTTACAAAAAATATATTTCTACTAATGAAACATGAGGCTATATATTAAAAGCCTGTTAAAAATATAGTATTATTAGCATATTTCTCTGCTAAAAATTGAGTAGAAATTTAATGAGAAGGCTTTTTTCTCACAAAAAAATCATTGATAAATGAGGCTTATTTTCTTTACTTAGAGAAATTAACTATTTATTACTTTTAAATTTTTGATTGTAAAATTAGCTTTTTAAACATTAACTTATTTTAAATACTTGAATTCTATGTTTACTCACCTGGTTTGCAACTTGTCCTACACTTCCGTGCCACTTACCACTTTCATCTTTATATCCTATGGCTCTCTCTATCGGATGCACTACTAAATAACTATTTAGAAGTCACAATTAAATATACTTTATATAAAATAATTAACTTGAAAATATGTAATTTCATGTGTTATAATTTATATTTAGTTAAAATATATTCTTAAAACTAATAGAAAAATGTTTCGTAAAAGATTTTAAAAATTTTATTATTCGAAGTAATATTTTAAAATATCCCGAAATAAATATATAATTTGAATGATATAATTAGGAAAATTATGGCTTTCCTAGGTAAATAACGAAAAGAAATGTATATTAATTATACAATTTGACTAAAATCTTCACGACTATCAAATTATCTTAATTCCTCGTAGTCACATCGTATTTTTCAACAGTGTAAGTAGCATTTATTTTTGCATAATTTGTTGTTTTTTCATTTTGAGATGCATGTTAATTCTCTAATTTATTGCACTTCTCTTGTGTAAATTCCACTGTAAGAAACCTATACAAATATCAACCAACATAGTATTGTTTTCGAACATCATGTAGTTCCATTAAGATACGTATTCCGTATTTATATATGTTTTTATAAATTGATTATTATGTGTAATGTATATAAAATAAACGAAAATCGTTTAGATTACACATCTTTTACTGGAGCATTCTATTACTTTTAAATGCTTTTAATATAAATGAGCGAAAATATGTATACACCTGCATTTAATGAACTATACGTAAACAATTTCTGATGTTTATTTCACTTCACACTTTCGTAAACGTGCTGACTTTGTATACTCAAACTTTTTGTTGCATCGTTTAAAAAACCATGTAAAACTTCTGTATTAATTTTATAATAACTTTCTTACGTTTGTCTCTAGGAAAATAGGGAGAACACAATATTTTCCTTTGTCTATAATAATGAATCAGTTCGGATTTGTTTTTATTATAGTTTCTGATATAATTTTTTATATACGTTTTCGTTTCATACACCAGCATCAAATGCAATAATTGTAGTTAGTCCTGATTATAATCTTTTTCCATAAGATCCTGTAGGAGATAAATTAATTTATCAGCTTTTTTATACTTTCTATTGTTGTTTTGTCACGTCCACTTTTCTTTAAATTTTAAATCGTTTTTAATAAGGCTTTCATTTTAATACATATAAATAGATCTGCATAAGTGTATAGCCTAATTAACATTTTTCACATATTGAAGAGAGAAAAAACTTTAAAAATTTAAAATATATTTTTACTAANTAGCTCTTTTATACTTTCTATTGTTGTTTTGTCACGTTTAATTTTCTTTAAATTTTAAATCGTTTTTAATAAGGCTTTCATTTTAATACATATAAATAGATCTGCATAAGTGTATAGCCTAATTAACATATTTACACATATTGAAGAGAGAAAAAACTTTAAAAATTTAAAATATATTTTTACTAACGTAACAAATGTTCATGAGGTTACATATTAAAAACATGTGAATAATACAGTAGAACCTCGAAAACTCGGCCTAATGTGGACCGAAGGGTGGCCGAGTTTGTGAAAATGCCGGGTTATCGGAAATGGGGTTAAAAAAGGATAAGTATGCGTGTTTCCTCAGAAAATACTGTACTGTACTTGNAAAAACTTTAAAAATTTAAAATATATTTTTACTAACGTAACAAATGTTCATGAGGTTACATATTAAAAACATGTGAATAATACAGTAGAACCTCGAAAACTCGGCCTAATGTGGACCGAAGGGTGGCCGAGTTTGTGAAAATGCCGGGTTATCAGAAATGGGGTTAAAAAGATAAGTATGCGTGTTTCCTCAGAAAATACTGTACTGTACTTGTAATTATTGTTTGCTGGAGAATATAACAGAGAATAAACTGCCCAAATACTCTTATACAAAGGAAAAGTACGCACTTTATGAAGGCATAGAGCCTTTACTACATGAAAATTAAAATTAATGAATACACGGTGTACAGTAATTTACCTGGTAAGACAGACTTCAGAAAAATACTTTATGAAAGCTTTTATACTTTTATAAAGCTGTCTATAATGAAAATTAATTAACTAAGGATTTTTTTGCACTTCCAGGGTGTGGCCGAGTTATCCGGAGTGCCGCGTTATCGAGAGCCGAGTTTTCAAGGTTCTACTGTATAATAATATTAGCATATTTGTCTGCTAAGAACTGAGAAGTAATTTAATGAGATGGTTTTTCTAAGACCACCTACATAAAATCTTTGACAAATAAGGACAAACACGATGCCAAGCAACTAAGAAGTATAAATTGGTAATAAAACAAAAATAGCACTAAGGAATACAAGAATAAAACGCTGCAGGTTATTAATTTAAATTAGAAAACTTTATAAAAAGTGAAACGGTACATATACAAGCAAGTTACTTCAAGAAAAATGTCAAAATACAGAATCATTATAATTAAAGTTCCACTTGGAAATGGCTGTAAATGTTGAACAAAATGTTTAATAGTTTACAGAAAGTCATGGGATTATATTCTTTGCCCAAAAAAAAGTTCAAAAACTTACCAACAGCGAAGAATGGCAGTGTATGCAGTATTGTTGAATAAAATAAGACCTGAAGACATCAACTTCAAATATTTTCAATCGTTTCTAAAATGTGTTACAAAGCATGTTCGATGTAGTATCTTCCATTTTCTGAAAGAATGTTAAATCACATTACTGTGTTCTTAACAGTAACACTTTTCATTTCAGCAGAAATTTAACTTGCTTTCAGAAAATGCGACACTGAACATGCTTTGTAACACGTTTACAAACAACTAAAAACATTTTCAACTGATGTATTCATGTCTTATTTCATTCAATAATATTGCATATAGCGTTATTTCCCGCTAGTGGTGAGTTTTTAAACTATTATCTTTTGCGAAAAATAAAATCCTATGACTTGCTGTAGACTATTTCCAAGTTTGATAACATTCCGTCCAGTAGTTTTTTTTATGGCCATTTCAAAATGGAACTTTAATTATAATGATCCTGTGTATACATTGAAAATAAGTATACTCATATAACCAAGGAAACTCTAAACTGTTCACTCAATAATACAAATATCTAGTGAAGTCCTTGCCTCTCTTTCCAGCAAACTGTTTATATCATGTTGCTGATAAAAGGATACATTTTCAACGTCAAGCATTTTTAATAATAGAATCTTTCTTTATCACTGCGTTTTCCCATGTTTATATGGAGTCGACGTTTCATTTTCTAATACGTTTCGTTTATTTCTTCCTATCAAAAGCTTTTTTTTTTCTCTTAAGTGTTTTCTGGTTGAAGACTTTTTTCAGCTTATCTTTCTAACAAATCATTCTTCTTGCTATTTCGTTTTATTACCAGTTTTCCGAACTTTTTTCCTACACAATTGTCGCTTTTTTTATCTACGCGGACAAACCTCGTCAACCTACATTCTTGCATCTTTTTGGTCAAAGGGCCCATCTTATCAAAATCTATAATAATATAATTTTTTATTCTATCCTTCCTCGACACTCCATTTATCCATCTTAAGATTCTCCTGTCTACCACCATCTATATTTTTTTGGGGGTTTTCTTATTGCCAATGTCTCTCCGCTCCATATAACATCGCAAGATCAATAACTGGTTTATACAATTTTCCTTTTAGATTGCAGCTAAGAAAATTTCTGTCAAAAAACTTAACGCTCAGCTTCCTCTAGCTCATCCATCTACGTTGAATGTTGCACCTGCGAGTTCAATCTTTCTCCCATTTCGACAATAGTCCCATATTTAAAACTCGGAACCAAAGAGAGTGGCACATTTTGGTTGTTAATATTATACCATACAGAGTCAAATAAGCTGTTTTAGTTCTGCTAATCTTTATGTTTTTTTTCTAACATTCCTCCGATCTTCCAGTTCCTTGTCAGCTTTGATTTGAGAAATTTCATACAGTAAATATCATCCGCAAGCAGCATACTTCATGGAGCCTCACAATTTACGTCACAGATTGATTCGTCCTTTATCACGTCAAACAAATAAGAGCTAAGGGCCGATCCCTGATGTAAACCAACGTTAATGAAGAACACTTAATGCACAGCAGCCAACTGTAACATTCAGACTATACTTATTAACAAGAAGAATGAAGTAAAATAGTTGTGCCTCATTCTTTTCGTAATACTCATGCGAAGAAAATGACAAAATTCTTAAATTAAAGATATCAGAATGTAATTATGTTTATCAATAATAGTTGTATTTTCTAAAGAGTATATTTGAGCTATTGCAATTTTTATTCTTACATTATCTCCTGAAATACAGCAAACTTCCTCATATCACAATATTCGATATATTTGAAGAGTAGATAACCATAACAACTAGGATTACAATATCATTTTCCTGGAGTATAATAGTCCTAATTCTTTTGTTGTTAGATTTATCATACAACAATCATACAACAAAGATAGCTATTTGTGCTTTCCTTTTCCAGCTTTCATATATGGCCTACATATCAAGAGATCGTAGTGTCAAATTTGACCCTCCGAGTTTTTGCAAATCTCCATATTTTCAGACAACCTGTATTTAAAAAGTAGAAAAATTTTTTGGATATGTATGTATGTAGAAATATTTGTGTGTGCTTTCTTGTATTTAGGTCTATTTCGCTTAACATAATAGGATAGGGTAAAGATAGAGCAAACAAATTTAGCACGGTAGCTTGTACAATGTGCATTCATGATATTAAATTTTGTTAGTGTTGAGTACAGATGGGCTTATTGAAGATTTTTCTTGTTAGTATTCAGGGTTTCCTATATGAAACTTATCTTTAACTTGAAAATTAAGGCGTTCGCTGTTTACTGCTTAGGGTTCTTGGTCATATAGTGTTCCTAATGTTAGCCATGTCTATTTCTTCGGGTGTGAGATAGGAATAGAGTGAAACTGCCATTTTTCTACAGACGAGGTTAGAGAAAATATTCTTATCTTTGTAAATGTGTCTCTTCAATCCGATCAATTCAGTTCGGTAGACTATCAATACAGCTTTCAGGTTAGATACTTCATTTATTGTTTTGACATATGCATTTCGGACTTATATAAATTTTAAGTCCCTCTTCAGTTCAAAAGGTTCTTTCTTCTAAAACCACGGTGTATAACGGGTAACATTGGAAAGAGTTTAACATACAGCCATTAAAAACACTTCAAATACATTTTCACATTAATACGGTAAACTTTTAACATGTGTTCATAAAATCTTGTATAATTACAACTTTCAAAAAATGTATGTTCTACAATATAATGTCGTAGCAATTATAATCTTTTTACAGATTAATAATACGTAGTATATTAATATTAAAACATTTCCAAGAGTATACACTTTTACAATATTTAGAAGTATTCTTATCTTATTGAATATTTGTGAAAAATTGAACAAATAATTATAGAAACGAAAGTATGAACTTTTATTACATTTGTTACTTTTCTATTAGTATTTTCATTAAATAATCTTCATATGTGAATGTTTTTAATAATGTCTTTCGACCACAAACCGTATGGTAAAGTATTATATCATTGATTAGATATTGTTTCTCATGTTTGAAATGAAATTAGAACGATCAAGAACATTTATAATAGATATCTGCATTATTATAATTAACAATTTATATAAATTATATAACAATTATTTTTTTTTCTAAATTATTTTAAAACTGCATCAAAATAATATTTTCAATGAGCAAAAGTAATGATATGAAGTATAAAACCTGACTCTGCATACTGTTAATGCTGTATGATAAACGAAATATTCTTTGTTTGAAATTGACATAAGAAAGCCACTTACCTAAATTTTAGTTTTTCTTGGATAACTTTAAACAGTGGAAATAACTTTCCACCTGTCATTTGTGTTTTAGTTTCATCATATGTCATAAACATTGCATTCTGAAAACCAAAACTATAAGATTATTTATAAGCCATTTATTATTATTATTATATTTTTATACAGTAACAGAATTTCTTTACCGAGGTTCCAGCAACTCTCCAAACATATGAATCGTTGGACACTCCTATTTAAATTACTTATTATTACAAAACAATATTATTGTTAAATGCTGTTGAATTATCTTATATTTTTAGTTTTTATTATCTAATTATTTAATATTTAATGTTACGCTACAGATTTGAGGCTATTGTTTATAAAATATTGTTTCATTTTTCTGTATATAAAATAAAAAACAACAAGTACATCAAAAGTTGTACTGTACATGTAAGGAAATATTTCTATTGTTCATTTCTTTGTGAGTGTGAAGTGATTGTTTATGGTTAGAAAGATGCTTATGTTTATCCTGATGTTCATCAAACCACGACTGCAACCATTTAGCACTTTAAAGTAATGCGTTATCTGTTCGAACACTGCTTCTTCAGCAAGAAAAAATTTGCACTATGATAGTCATTTCAAAGAATCGTCGCTTAAGATGTTCACCATAATATTGAAACTAGATATTTGCTGTGAATGTTTCAGTACATCCGATAAAATGCCGGAAAATTGCTAGAAATGACTACATTTTAACAAATGTTAACTTTATTTTTTGGGTTTTGTCCAAATCATGTATAATGGTAGTTGTTAAAAAACAGTATTTATGAAAAATAAATTACTTAGTAATCTAAAAACACAACTTATAACATAGATCTATCTTTTTATATTGTACTAGTAGCCCGGGACGCTCTTTACAAATTTCCATGAGGCATGGTTCCTTTTACGTTTTTGTTTTTATCAATAAGCTCTACAGCTCTGTTAAAGTCTAAATCGTGGTATACGGATCTATATTTCTACCTATTTAACATTCTATAAAACTTTAAAATAATTTAATTTGTTTATATATCTTTAGTTGTAAACCTCGATTTTAAATGTATTTGTCATTTTTTAAACAAATTTCCTGTGAGTGAACGTGCGACGTTCACTGACTCGTGAGTCGCAGAATGTTGTAAACATGCGGCGCAAAGTTAATCGAGGCATATAATAAGGCAAGGCAAAGCAAGGCATAAAGTAATTATTTATACCATTCCGTGGTATAAATACTAAATTCCTATTACAAATAAAAATAAATTATTGCTAATTTAAAATCATCGCAAGGGCGCCTCTAGTGCCGTTTTTGGCATACCGTTACGCGGACTGACCGACAGACACGCGTTCAATTGGTTATATAGATAGATGAGCATCATTCAGTGTAAAATACCTTCAAATATTAATATTAGCATTGTTGCATNCCCAATCGCATCATACAGATCTATATTTCTATCTATTAAACATTCTATAAAACTTTAAAATAGTTTAATTTGTTTATATATCTTCAGTTGTAAACCTCGATTTTAAATGTATTTGTCATTTTTTAAACAAATTTCCTGTGAGTGAACGTGCGACGTTCACTAACTCGTGAGTCGCAGAATGTTGTAAACATGCGGCGCAAAGTTAATCGAGGCATATAATAAGGCAAGGCAAAGCAAGGCATATAGTAATTATTTATACCATTCCGTGGTATAAATACTAAATTCCTATTACAAATAAAAATAATTTATTGCTAATTTAAAATCATCGCAAGGGCGCCTCTAGTGCCGTTTTTGGCATACCGTTACGCGGACTGACCGACAGACACGCGTTCAATTGGTTATATAGATAGATGAGCATCATTCAGTGTAAAATACCTTCAAATATTAATATTAGCATTGTTGCATATTACGTAACAAGTAATTTTCTGTGTAAAATGTTTTATTATGATCAAAGGACAAAGTTAGTAATCCAAGTGCTTCTTCGATGATTTGGTTAAATTTCGTTAATATCGAATTTTGTTATTTTGTAAGTCGTGCGCTTCTATGGAATACAAGAATACTTGTATTGCATGATTGTATAACAAATGTGCAAAATTATAAATTGCTTTTATGTTTTTGCTGTAGTTAATTTTAAAAAAAATCTTCAAATTATGTTGACAAACCAAGGCACATTGCATCATCCACCAATGGGCACGACCCAAGAGAATCGATGTTTAAGTGCTAAAATATAACATTAAAATAGTCAAACAAATTAAGATATGCATAATGGAGTTTATATTCTATATCTTTGAATACGTGAAAATAAATTCTCATGTCTCTTAGCGTTTAATATATAAGACATATTTTGAAAATAAATTTTACAAAATTTTTATTTTCAAATACATAAAATCGAATTCAATAAAGTATAATTATATTTTAAATGGTATATCTTGCCTTTATCCCTCATATGAAATCACTAACTTACATCAGATTTAATAAAATTTACAATACTTACTTTCATTCGACAAAATGCACTTGAAACTCTCAAAAAGTGAAAAAAACAAGACAATAAATTTCATGTTTGACAGTGCCAATAATTTTCCTGTTTGGAATGTAAGTGTTAAACATTTCATACGTCGTTTACAACTGCTGTCGTTATGGCAACAGTGCGTGTTATCAAAGTACTTTTTTCTTTACAAAAGATTTGTTTAACCATACATTTTATAAATTTTTACTCTAAAAATGATGAAAAGTTCGGTTTTATATTCATTGTTTTCAAGTGCATAAAATAAACTAAAATTTTAGGATATATACACGTACAGTACATACATATACTTACCTCCAATCAACTCACCAAACTTCCAATTGGAAAAATGATATAAATAGGTTTTAGTTGTTTACCGGTACTATACTTGTATCTATGGTAACAATAGACCGAATCTGACTTAGTGATTAAACTCTATTTTTAATATTAACTAACGTCCATCTGTATCAGCTCTTTTTTATAAATTACATTGAAAATTATTCGTAATAATTTTGCAATAGAAACTTTCTGAAAGAAAAGTTGCATTGTCTTTATAAATTTGGTTTAAAGTATTAGGAAAGAATCGTATAGTCCTAACTGTCTTATAAAATCAATAATTACTAGATTTTCGCTACAAGAACACTAGGTAGGCATTAGTTAGGTCATCGATTTTAATGGATTAATTTGTTGGATAATGTTGTGGAAAACACGAGCCAGATAATGTTCTTCTGGTATTTAGTGAGACAAAAGTTATATTTACAGATTTAATTATACATTCAGAAGAATTATTTAATTTTAGTTTAAGGTATATTTTGTTGACAAGACTATGTCTTGTTTATAAAATCATACTGCCCGTTATTCTTACCAGCATTGAGGTATGAAGGAGTACATGTGGAGAGTTGATATTTGGCACAAAGTATTAGAAGATAAAATCAGTTGAGCATAAAAATTCCAGATTTGTAGATACTCAGGGAACCGAGAACAGAGTCAAAATAAAATACAAAATGACGACTCTCTTCTACAAACAGGCAAAACCGCCACCTCGCTCTACCGAAATCAGGTAGCGGAGAGTACCACCCGCAGTCATTCTAAGAAGCGAACTCTGACTTTAGGACCGAACACGTAGTTTCTTCTATGTTAAATAAAATTTGTAATCTAATTTTGTAAATTTGAGAGTGCTTCAAATATGACGTTGAAACGGTTTTATGTGTTACGAGTCGGTTTTTTTAACATTATCTAGTATAGTAAAATCGTAGGTCCGATAAAAATTTGACGTTATCTTAGGGTTGTCGTTTCATTCCATTTCATTACAATCGGACTAAACTGTATATTACATGTTTAAAATAAAGAAAATAATTTTGGACGATGCAATAGCCACGATTATTTTTTTCAAAAACGGGAACTTTTCGTTACGCATTGACAAAAATTCTACCGGGGCCGACACGCAACGGAAAAAATTTTGAAATTAAATAGGTTAATTTCATCGAAGATACAACGTGGACGATCTCGTAGTCTTGGCCTGCGAGGTTTGAACGATCGCGCCCAAAAGCAGCGATATCAAAGAACATAGGATAATGAGAACGAGACCTGCCTTCAGAATCAAAGTGATTCTGTCTCCGAGACATATTCTTGTCCCAAATACGGTTTTGCCGTTTACTTGTTTATAATAATATCAAGTTCAGATAAACCGTATTAGTTTTGTAGTATTAAACTGTATTTAAAGAAAAATCTCCAAAATGTTACCACGCAGCAGTTGACTAGTACCTACAAAAATAATTTTTAAGAAAAAGGCACGTGTTCTTCTTTAAACACTATAAAGTTCTAAACTGTTAAGTTCATTGTAAACTTTCGAAGAGTTGTTTTTTTTTATATTTACTGTTTTGAATAAATATTATTATTATTTTTATAGTACAATATTACACTATTTTAATATTCTGAAAGGGTCCTGTACATTCCTTTGCTTGAATAAAAGCCTAGCAACCAGTTACGAAACTATTTCGGTTTTTATAAAATGTTATTTAAAAAAAAACATTTATATTACTAATCTAAATAAATAATAAAAATTGAGTGATAGGCTATTTTTCACAAGATTTTGTTTTAAAAATATTTTTAATTAATAATAAAATCGCAAAGTACATAATTTTGGAAATAGAGATGAGTTTTGTTATTAAACTCTAAAATCAGATTTCCCAAAAGATTAAAAAGAAAAATATTTTCATTATGTAGTAAATCTCTAAACTAAAATGCACACTTGACCTACTTTTCTCTGTGCATGTACATTCTAAATATATTTTTCAAGAATTAAACATATGAATTGTTACTTGCACGAAAAGAACGTTTTAATAAAACATTGCGTGTAATGTTTACAAAATAAATCAATTTAGTTATTTTAATAATTGTAAACTATTCAATGTAAAATATTATAAATTTAAACTTCATAAATTAAAAGTCTTATTTCGTTCAAAAGAAATTGTTTGCCGAAAGTGAAGTTAATTATAAATCTATAATGCTATTTATTATTTATCAAATTTATTTCATGGTTTCTAAGTTGTAGCGCAGGGATTCGACTTCCGTAAAGTTTTTTAAAGCTGCTTTCTGATGTCAAAAACGACCTCCAAAAGTATTTTAATTTTTTTAATCAATAGATTTTATTATATATAAATTTAATTAATTCAAGGGGTCAGAAATCGCATTAAAAAAGTAATTTTTAAAAATATTTAAAAATATACCACCAGCTAGTATTCACCATACTTTGAACTTTTCTCCTCCAAAGACTTTTATGATAATGTCCCAGGAAATCCAACACCAGCTGTAAACACAATGACTGATCCGTGTCAGATTTCACAGAAAGGCGAGACAATGGAAAATAAAGTTTGAAGCTTTTTCTCCAAAATTATCGCTTTTTTTGTTTTATTCAGTTTTAAGTATTTTTTATGTTTAATTACATTAACATTAAAAATTGCTGTGTAAGCAAAGACGTATTCACATGCCAGCCCTGATGAAAGAGTTAGCGACTGGAACTTTCTTTTTAGACTGCTTGGCTGTCAAGATTAATTAAAGAAAATCTTTAAAAATAAAATTATAAACTTAAAATAGGAACTGCTGGACCATACAGTTTTTTCAGGTTTGTTTATCATTTCTATTTGGAGACTTCTGACCCATACTTATAACTGCTGGAGAAATGCGCTGGTAAATCTACATTTGCCAGCGCATTTCTCCAGCAGTTATAAGTATGGCTGTCCAATGACAAATCGTTGAAAAAATTTGTAATTGTAAAATTTCCTCGTATTCAGAATGTTTTTAAGTTAAATAAAGATACAGTCTGTCCAAATTTTTTTTATCTTACAAAAAAATTCTTATCTGACGAAATTCTACTATTACAAATTAGTAGTAGTGGTTTGGGCCATACTGATCACAAAATTAAGTTCAGATATCGATTAAATTAAAATTACAAATAATTTTTAAAATTGCAAATAAAAATTTGTTGGATGGAATTATTTCAGATAACAAAATTAATTTTTTTATCACAAATCATAATTTTATTTTAACAATAAGAAAAGTTTAATGTATTCTTTCTAATTATTATAAAATTAATTTGGAATAATTTGAAATAAAAAATCTCTCCGCTAAATTAAGATTATNATGGTTCCTAAGTTGTAGCGCACGGATTTTCATTCGGTAAAGTTATTTAAAGTTAGTTTCTGATGTCAAAAACGACCTCCAATGGTTTTTTAATTTTTTTAATTAATATATTTTTTTAAATATAAAATTAATTAATTAGGGGGGGTCGGAAATTGCAATAAAAGTTTGAATTTTTTAAAAATATTTAAAAATTTCTGTGTAGCTTATATTCACCCTACTTTAAACCCTTGTCCTCCCGAGACGTCTATGAGAATGTCCCGGGAAATCAGACTCCAGCTGTGTTCAAGGTCACCCAGCTGTGTAAACAATGACTCATCGGTGTTAAATTTCACAGAAAGGCGAAACAAAGGAAAATAAAATTTGAAGGTTTTTCTTCAAACGCATTTCTTTCGGTTTTTTTCAGTTTTAAGTATTTTTGATGTATTTTCATTCTTAATTACATCATAATTAATAACAGGTGGTCATTAAGCGGTTAAGTATTAATTCATTTCCTCAAAGTATCTTGATGTATTAAATGTTGCATTGTCATTCTGTAATTGAGAATATGCAGTTAAACATAAAGTTTGTAGTGGTGGATGTAACGTTATGTATAGAACAAAGATATTAAGTTATTATTTTATTAATCTGATTGAGAGACTGTTATTTGAACTCACGAACAATTAACTGTCTTCGTTGGTTATGGGTTGGCGCCATTCCAACGAACTGACAACATAGAATTTACTCAAACAGTAGAGCGTCGTTTATCTGAAACGTCAGTTATCCGAAAGAATTCCAGTCGGCAAATTTAAATTTTCGCTACTGTCGTAGTGCTGCAATCTTTCGCTATATCTTAGGCTATTCCAATATCTTTTATATTTGTTTGTGTTTTAGCTGGCAGCACTGTCACTTTTGTGTGGTGTTATTTTGAGGACTGTGTGTCATGCTGAATCGAACGTCTTTGATACTAGATAACTTCTAAAGTTAAATGTTTTTTGTTTTTATATTTTTCAATATATTTATTTTGTTTGTAAAAAATAAAATAGTGATTTTTAATGATACAATAGCCACGATTATTATTATAAAATGTTTACGTTGGGCTTAACATCGACGAAAATTCAACGCGAAGCGACATGCAACGGAGAAAAATTTCAACGCGGGCTAGTTTAATGTATTTTTTCGTACATAATCGGTTATCCGNGTCACCAGTTGTAATAACAAGTCAGTGGAAAAGTTGACACTTCACTGTCCAAAATGATTCGTTAGCGTCAACATTTGACGATCACGTAACCCCTTTCCCAAGACAATAGTATAAAAGTGAGCGCTACCGGAATTTCGAAGCGATCGACATAAAAAGTTATAATTGGTGTTAGGTCTGCTTGTACTCTTGGACCTCCATACAGCAGATCAGTTCCAGCTAAAGGGAGAAGACACTGGTTGTAAAATACCAAGGACTCCTACTTTTTCCATACTGATGACATTCGCCAAACCGTTTCGCCAGAAAGGTATTTAGGAGGCTAGGAAACTTGTAAACTCTTTTTCGAACTAGAGATTAGGCAAGCGGCATGGTTGGAGATTAGTCGCCTATTTTTTGTAAATAGTATAGCTCATAACCGCATTTAACCACAGCACCTATATAGTTTTCTGTAATCTAGATTTAGTTAATCATTAAATGCTTTTTTATTTTGTTAAACCTGTCTCTTCTCTATCCAAAGACGCCTGTGGACTGCTCACTTCCTATCCCAAAAAATCCAATTTGAAACTACAACGTGGGTGGTCTTTGTAGACTGTTGCCACGCAAGTGGTGAGTAGAAATTAACCCTTGGCCCACCTTATCAAACATAATTAAAAATTCAATTTTATTACCATGACGACAATAGCTGTAAACACAATACACATTTGTAACACTCACATTCCAAATACGAAAATCTATTGGATTTTTTTCAGACTAAAGAAAATGAAAGTCTTTATTAATCTCATTTTTTGAGATTTTAAATTACATTTTTTCAAATAGATGTAAGTATTATGAATTGTGATTAATCTGGTGTATGTTGCCTTAGATGAGTTTTGTTATTAAACTCTAAAATCAGATTACCCAAAAGATTAAAAAGAAAAATATTTTCATCATGGATTAAATCTATAAACTAAAATGCACACTTGACCTACTTTTCTCTGTGCATGTACATTCTAAATATATTTTTCAAGAATTAAACATATGAATTGTTACTTGCACGAAAAGAACGTTTTAATAAAACATTGCGTGTAATGTTTACAAAATAAATCAATTTAGTTATTTTAATAATTGTAAACTATTCAATGTAAAATATTATAAATTTAAACTTCATAAATTAAAAGTCTTATTTCGTTCAAAAGAAATTGTTTGCCGAAAGTGAAGTTAATTATAAATCTATAATGCTATTTATTATTTATCAAATTTATTTCATGGTTTCTAAGTTGTAGCGCAGGGATTCGACTTCCGTAAAGTTTTTTAAAGCTGCTTTCTGATGTCAAAAACGACCTCCAAAAGTATTTTAATTTTTTTAATTAATCGATATTTTATATATTAATTTAATTAATTAGGGTGGTCGGAAATCGCAATTAAAATCTTAATTTTTTAAAAATATTTTAAAATATATTTGTCGGTCATATTCACTGTACTTTAAACTCTTGTCCTCCCGAGACGTATATGAGAATGTCCGGGGCAATGGACTCCAGCTGTGTTCAAGGTCATCCAGCTGTGTAAACAATGACTCATCGATGTTAAATTTCACAGAAAGGCGAGACAAAGGAAAATAAAATTTGAAGCTTTTTCTTCAAAATTAACGCATTTCTTTTGTTTTCTTTCAGTTTTAAGTATTTTTTGTGTATTTTTTATGCTTAATTACATCATAATTAAAAACAGGCAGGCGTTATATTAAACAACAGAAAGTATCAAAATAGCATGTTTTATTATTGTTATTAGAAGGACTTTCAGCTAATTACTATTAACAGATTAATTAGTTTTCAAATATAAAAAATAGTAAAGAAACATGGCCGGCGCTATTTACGTTTAATAAATAAAAATATAAATATTACTTTTTTGCACAGGCAAACACCTTGCTTTTGTTTTTCTTTTTTGCCATTTCACCACCAGCAAATTAGTTACTACAGTCGACCCCCCTATAATTACGGTCCCTATAATTACGATTCCTATAAAACTACGAAAAAATTGTGACCGGTATTCTTAAAAAAACAGTAAAAACTCTCTATAATTACCTCAAACGTCATTGGGCAGCCGAACTACTTTCCCGCCGTCCATAGCGCCAACTACAGAGAGATTTGTATCGTCTGGACAGTATTATATAAATTATATATAAATTAGGTACTGTACATATAATTATATATTAATTATATATAAATTAGGTACTGTATATATAATTATATATTAACTTAATNTAATATCTTCGATTGACAACGGTTGGAATTCTGATGCTTCTTGAAATTCTTCTACTTCTTGAGAAAACAATTTCTCACAAATTCCAGCTTCAAACATGCGAGTTATTCTGCAATAAAATTGTTTCAAATATATAAAAATTAATATAAAGTACGGTATAGAGTATAAATCAATTAAAAATTTTTTACGTGTTAGATAGATCCTTCTTAAATGGAAAATTCTTTCTGATTGGAAAAGCGATCATGTATGTACGAAAAGAATCTTTTGACATAATGTATTTATGCCTTTCTACTTTACTGATGTACATATTTAATGCAACTTTATGCATTATGTATGCAAATCGTTCATTCTTCGCTTTTTTAATGCCTTCTGCAATACCCATGAAGTTATTATTGGACAGAATGTTTTCTTTTAAAATTTTAATATTTTCTGACTTTGATATCTAGAATTAATAATTATATTAATTAATATAAAACACAATCGTTTAATAAACAAAACTGGAAATAAAAAAAACACTTTATAAGACATCCTTCTATATAGGATTATAATTATTTTATTTTTTATTTAAAAAAAATACTATTGCCAGGTAGGTCTTTTACAAGCATCTCAAAACAAAGGTCCGAACAAGACCAACGAACAAAACAAAAGAGGTTAGTAAAAACAATTAAAAAGGACGCAATCTTTGAAGAAAGAAAGAAAATTTACATTTCCTTTCAATCCATTTTGATTGATGATAATAATTACTGTAACTTAGAATTTTTCCCCTTTTTTGCGATGTTTTTGAAGATTTCGTAACTTGATATGTTTCGTAAGTTATTACATAGACCATTCCAATAGGAAATTATTTGAAAGATCGTTGTTTTTTTCCCACCTCCAGTGTAACAAATGGATGATTATATCTATAGATCTTGCAAGTATGTCGTATTGATTTTCGATTTTCTCCTATACAATTTTCGAGAGAACTGTTTTCTTTGTCTTTTTTTATGTATTTATAACTCTCAAGTAAAACATGTTTTGTGTAAATTTAACTTATCCTATCAATATTATCGGTACCGTAAAATTCACACACTAATTCCAGAAAATTTAGATTATGAATTGTATGCATGTAGCGATTTTGTGCCATTTGATGTTTATTGATGGCGTATAAACATGCGTTTCCCCAGACTATAGTACCATATCTTATTTTGGATTCTATGCAAATATGGTACAACCGTTTCATATGTAATGCACTTTAAAATGTTTGAATTTTTTTATTTATCCCAGTGTACGTTGCCAAGGATAGAAGAGCATCATTTGTTTATCTGACCCAGCGTAGATTATCCTCCAAACTTATTCCTAAAAAGTTAATATCGTTGGTTACGTTTTCTATGTTGTTTTCATTTATTACAATATTTAGGTGATCTAAACTGAACTTTTTTGTTTTCTATTGGCGAAACAAAGAAATTTAGTTTTGTTTTTATTAATTACCAATTTATCATTTATTATATAACTGATTAACGTCTTTAAGATGTTGATTAAATTCTCTTGAAGAGTTGTAACATTCGCATGAGAATAAGTTATCACTATATCATAAGTGTATTATCTTTTGATATATAATTAAACAGATCATCAATGTATATATTGAAAAGCAGAAGACCTAGAATTGAACCTTGAAGAATACTTTCGTTTGGCTTAAAAGAACTAGAAATAGTCTGCCCAATTTTTACGTAGTAACTTCTCTTTAACAAACATGACTTTAACCAACTTAGAGGACTTCGTCTCATACTAACAATTTGCAAATTTGTTCCAAAAGTTCAAGATTCAAGCTGTCAAATGCCCTTGAGAGGTCCACGAATACTGATATTACTATATTCGATTTGTGAAGTTAGAACGTTATTGATTATTTTAAATGAAACAGAGTGTCTACCGTCGAGAAACCCCGTTTATAAGCATACTGATTACTGTGAATAACCTGAAATTCGTTTATAAATGTAAAAAATCTTTTGTAGAAAATCTTTTCAAAAATTTTTGCTAAAACTATTATGATTGGACGGTAATTTCGATTTTACTTTTTCTTCCTTTATTCTTATATAATTACAAAACTAGGTTTTGATTCAATCTTTCTGGGAAATTACCATTTTCGAAAGATTTATTTATCAGATGCGATAACAGTTGAGCTAGGTTCTCAGATATATATTTTAAAATTTCAATATTTAATAAATTAATATTTGGAGAACTGTTTTTCAAGTCCATTATAGTATTATAAATTTCTATAGCAATTGTGTTATCCAAAAAGAAAATATTAGAATTACTGGCGTTTTTTATGTATTTCTTTGAGTTAACACTGCCGCAAACATCAGATGCAAAACCATTCATGGATCTGTAATGCTCGGCAAACATATTACTAAATGGGTACTCATCATTAATCATTTTTCTGATATAAATCAATTGATATATTTTAACCTTGTTCTTTCTCTCGGTGATATCAAATAGTAACATTTTAATTCCTTTCCAGAAATCAGAAAGAAAATTAACATTAGAAAACAGTAAATATTAGTAGTTTTTATGTTTTTTCCGAATATTTTTCCTTATTTGTTTATTTAAATTATTTATATTATCTAAGTATTTGTTTCGTTCTTCAAGAATCATCCAATTTTTGTTCTTAACATCTTAAATAAAGTTTGTTCCGTTTTATTAATGTCAGTATGTGATCAGATATAAAGTTCTTAAAGAATGCTTTCATGTTATTTCTATTTGTTTTTAAGTATTCTTTGTTTGAAACATATTTATCTATGAAAACAAGTAAGATAGTATATAAATAGTTAGCTAATTGGTCAGTTGTCAAACTTTGAGTATAAAACTGATTTCAGGAAAAACATGACGACAAAGCTTTTCGTAAACGGTATATAGAAGAGTTATTGATTTTTCGGTAGGTTGCATTACTCTTTTATTCGTATCAAAGTCTTTCTCGGGAGTAAAGACGATGATAGGCAGGTGGTCAGAAATCAGATTTTGATGTATCAAAAGTTCACACGCACTATTGTTTGTTAGACCAAAGTCTATCAAAGAATGAGTGTTTATTCGGTATCTAGTAGGTCAATTCAGATCAGGTAGAATAGCTAAATTTTCTGCAAAGCAAAGGTTTATCAATTCTGAGTTGTTTCAAGAGCTGTTTTTAAGTAGATCGATATTGAAATCCTCGATTATTTGTAATTTATATTTTTCATATTTACTTGATTTTTATAATAATATATCATTTATAAATGGTATATTACTTTATATTAAGGAAAATTCCATAGTTTTTAAATGGGGAACCATAGATTATTACCATTATCAGCTTACCAACGCATATCGTAACTACATCTATATACTTCTTTGTGAAAGTTAAATCTGATACAACTTCATAATTTTTATCGTTATGCACAGTACATATATTACTATGCCTCCATGCTGAATTAGTTTTTTTTCTATTTTACTTGTCGGCAATTTTTTATATTTGGTGCAGGATTTTCATCATTTGTTCAAGTCTCGCAAAAAGTCAATACATTAAAATTACAATCATATTCCTCCATTGTTTTAAGTATTTCTAAATATTTATTGTTTAAACTTTTTACATTACAATAAAAAACGAATGTGCCCTTTTTAGAAAAATATCTATTTTTGTATGTATGAATAATTCAGTCATTCCGAAAAATTTTCTGTAAACTTTCTAATGTAAGTATCCGAATTGTAGGGGAAGACGTATCCTTTTTTAAATACGCATTTCCATTATTATTCCACGTATATAACATTTGCTTTGCTTTTTAGCATTTTGGATTTGTAAAAGATATTTCTGTAATGTAGAGTGACATGTAGATTTATATATATTTTGTATTCCTTATTTATAATGTGACATACATTTGTAGTTATTTTTAACTTCTCCTTTTTAATATTATTCATAATTTTTTGTTTTACATTTCACTATAATTAGTTGTGATTCAGTATTAAATGCTTTTCTTTCATTATCGCTGGGTTTGACTGTATAGACACTCATTAAAACTGTGTGATTAAAACTATCATAAACAAACAAAAAACTCATTTGTTATTTGTAATAAATTTTCATTCTGAAGTGTCGACACACCAACAATTTCCAAGCTTTAATTGCTTAAACTCTCTTCCGGCATACAAAATTGTTATTTTAAAAATTTTAGTTTATTCTCTTTCCTAAATTCTAAAATTGTTTCACCTGCAGCTACATATTTTTTTTTCTAAAGCATTAATTTTTTCTTCCATCTTGTCAAACTCACTTGTTAAAAATTTTATCGATTTTTAAATTTTTACATTCGTTTCTTTTATGTTACTCAACTGCAAGTGTATAAATTTTATTTCATGTAAAATCATTTCAAAATTTTTGTTATCTGTACAGTACATATAGGTGACGTTCAAGCGAAATTTAGATTATTAAGTGTTCCACCACATCCGTATTATAATTATATGAGGTCATAATCATTTGCTCGCACTCACTCAATTCTCTGTCAACTTCTGATTTTTGGGTCCAGTTTGCATTATTCTTGATAGTTTTAACCAATTTACAATTTTCGCATTTCCAAGAGTTTTGTAGGACTTGCTAAACTTATAAAAGTTATCTGCCTGCATTTCAAAGCGACAGAAATGAGCAAATTTAAAATAATTATAACAAATTAATAAGTCATTTTCCGAAACTTTGTGCTTGCAAAAAGATCAAGCAATTACAAGACGATTTGCCATAGCTCGGCCTCATCTGGCAGATTGAATACTATACTACAACGCTACTATAAATCTTTAAATTCGAAACCCTTACCTTGATCTCTTTCCATGCAATAAGTCCCTTGTATGTCCCACATGATATCTTACTGTGAAAATCCGACTCTTTTAAGAGAATTTTTATTAAATACGTAACAAGTTATATTTCTTTCATCATCATTTTCGTTGTTTCTCCCATTCTCACCCTAATGTCCGAGGAATAGACCCCGGATAATGAACTGCGTAATTCGTCCGTCAAGAAGGTCATCCCTAGGACGAAGTCGTCCGAGGCGACCGCGGAAGAAATCCCCTCTCCCCGGGACATTTGTTTGTTTTGCTAATTGGTCACACCGCAGACACCTTGTAATAGAGTAGTCTCCTGCGGGTGTCCGGTGGACGGAGACGGATGGGTGTTCCTGTATGGAGAGTAGACAAGAGGTCACCTACAAGGGCACCCTTACGGTGAGAACATTACCAAAAATGGTCAGTCATCTCCCCAGGTGATGACGACTTTAACATTAATTGGTCAAGCGATGTCTGCATTGTCGTCACCCATGACGGGGGAGACTGTCATAAATCGGGAGAAGTGACAGTTTGCGTCAGAAGAATCCCCGAGATTTCCCACGCTAAAAAGGTATAAAAGGGGGATGATCGGAGATCTCGAGGCGATCATCGGAGGACGCGATCAACGAAGAAAGAAGACTACAAGCGTCTACTCTGGAAGGACTTCAAGGTTTCTGATCGCCGACCTAAAGAGGTAAATACTTAGATTGTTTTTACTTCACTCTCTCTCGGTATACTCGGTCTTAGAAAATATTGTCTTTTACTAATATACTCGGAACTTTGTATTTATTTATCAGTTCCTTTGGATAGGACTTAGAATTAATTTGTGTTGAGGACCTTTGGTGGTCTTACTTACGGGATAGACGGATTCGTTGTTCGATATTGTCGCGACTCGGAACTTATTATGATTATCGCTTTCATGTTGTTTAGGATTAATGCGTAATCTTAATGTATTTGTATTTATATTTAAGTTTATATTAAATATGTTATTTCTAATTTAATGACTCTTGATAAGTACTATCGACATCTCATCATGACTTCGTTACGCCTCCCACTCCTTTTGCCCTCCTATAGCCACTCTCTGACAGCGCGCCGGTAAGTGAGAAAACTCTTATCCTATCCCCTCGGTTTGCACATATTGGTGTCATCCGACAAAACAAGCCATCCGACAACCGAGAGCGGGTCTTACCGACCCGTGCAGATTAAGCGGTCATTAGGGTTCGACCCGGTGACCCCCTGCTACTCACACTCACCATTGCGAACAAAAACAGCAAGTTCATGAAAATTTCTTGGAAAAGGCTCAGTTATGGGACACGTCATAAAAGACATTAACGCTCCGCTGTAACTGGATACCAAAACAACAATTGATAACCACCAAATTCCTATTATGAGTCTGGATGCGAATCTTTTCACTTTCTCTAAATTCAATCTTAAATTGAATTGAAAAGAATTTTTCTTTATAAAACTCGGAATTTGAGTTATATCATAATTAAATAATATCTGAATTATACCTTGACTCAGAAATGTACAAATTAAATTCCAAAAAAGTGTATATAGAGTCCATCGTTTTCCGGTTCTTGCATCGACAAAGTCCTTCTCTAGCACTTTATATAGCGTTAGTCCAAATATCAATACAATAGAAAATANTTAGCGTATTTGTCTGCTAAGAACTGAGAAGTAATTTAATGAGATGGTTTTTCTAAGACCACCTACATAAAATCTTTGACAAATAAGGACAAACACAATGCCAAGCAACTAAGAAGTATAAATTGGTAATAAAACAAAAATAGCACTAAGGAATACAAGAATAAAACGCTGCAGGTTATTAATTTAAATTAGAAAACTTTATAAAAAGTGAAACGGTACATATACAAGCAAGTTATTTCAAGAAAAATGTCAAAATACAGAATCATTATAATTAAAGTTCCACTTGGAAATGGCTGTAAATGTTGAACAAAATGTTTAATAGATTACTGAAAGTAATGGGATTATATTTTTTGCGAAAAAAAAGTTTAAAAACTTACCAACAGTGAAGAATGGCAGTGTATAGCGATATTCTTGAATAAAATAAGACTTGAAGACCTCAACTTCAAATATTTTCAATCGTTTCTAAAATGTGTTACAAAGCATGTTCGATATAGTATCTTCCATTTTCTGAAAGAATGTTAAATCACATTATTGTGTTCTCAACAGTAACACTTAGCATATCAGCAGAATTTAACTTGCTTTCAGAAAATGCGACAATGAACATGCTTTGTAACACGTTTACAAACAATTAAAAATATTTTCAAATAATATATTCTTGTCTTATTTCATTCAATAATATTGCATACAACGTTATTCCCCGCTAGTGGTGAGTTTCTAAACTATTATCTTTTGCGAAAAATAAAATCCTATGACTTGCTGTAGACTATTTCCAAGTTTGATAGCATTTTGTCCAGTAGTTTTTTTTATGGCCATTTCAAAATGGAACTTTAATTATAATGATTTTGTATATACATTGAAGATGAGTACACTCATATAACCAAGGTAACTCTAAACTATTCACTCAATAAAACAAATATCTTCTGAAGTCCTTGCCACTCTTTCCAAATAAATGGATAGATTTTCAATGTCAAGCATTTTTAGTAATAGAATCTTTCTTTATCACTGCGTTTTCCCATGTTTATATGGAGTCGACGTTTCAATTTCTAATACGTTTATTTTATTTTTTCCTATCAAGGGCTTCTTTTCTCTTAAGTGTTCTCTGGTTCAAGTCTTCTTTCAGCTTATCTTTCCAGCAAATCTTTTGTCTTCCTCTTTTGTTTTATTACCAGTTTTCAAATTTTTTTTTCCCACATAATTGTCGCTTTTTCGATCTACGCGGACAAACCACGTCAATCTACATTCTTGCATCTTTTTGGTCAAAGGGCCCATCTTATCAAATTCTATAATAATATAATTTTTTTTCTATCCTTCCTTGACATTCCATTCATCCATCTTAAGATTCTCCTGTCCATCACCATCTACATCTTTTTTTTTCGGCTTTTCTTATTGCCAATGTCTCTCCGCTCCATATAACATCGCAAGATCAATAACTGGTTTATACAATTTTCCTTTTAGATTGCAGCTAACAAAATTTCTGTCAAAAAACTTAACGCTCAGCTTCCTCTAGCTCATCCATCTACGTTGAATGCTGCACCTGTGAGTTCAATCTTCTTCCCATTTCGACAAAAGTCTCATATTTAAAACTCGGAACCAAAGAGAGTGGCACATTTTGATTGTTAATATTATACCATACAGAGTCAAACAAACTGTTTTAGTTCTGCTAATCTTTGTTTTTTTTTTCTAACATTCCTCTGATCTTCCAGTTCCTTGTCAGCTTTGATTTGGGAAAGTTCATACAGTACAATATCATCCGCAAACAGCATACTGAATGGAGCTTCACAATTCACATCACAGATTGATTCGTCCTTAACCTCTTGGGATCCACTACTGAAAAAAACTATTTTTTTTATTGAAGTTTTGTTTTGCTTTTGACCTTTAAGTGCCACTTATTAGTAAATTGCCATTTTTCTAAAATTTTTTTTGTTATGGTCATTAAAAAATGGTACGTGTCCTATATCACACAATGGTTCTCTACCTATACAATATGCAAACTTTTCCGTTTATGTAAAAATGGTTTATTTGACTGTTTTTGTATATTATTTCACATTTTATATTTACATATGATATGCTTTGAAACAAATTTTATTTCACCAAGGCACAGATGTATTTTGCCGTTGATACAGTACACTGTAGCTCATACACTTTTACATTTTTGCATTAGGCAGTGGTAATTTTTGCAATTTACTATGATTTCTAGCATGTGTTTTGCTTCACTTTTGCATTGTATTTCACTGGGATGCAAAGTTGAAGTATTTTTTGTATGATTTTCTTCGTTTTTCGTCATTTTTATTGATCTCTTTTTTCTTATTGCCTGTACTGTCTGAATGTGATAGCGACAATTTATGGTTTAGTATTCTA
>NW_019385042.1:462437-489466 GCF_000671375.1 Centruroides sculpturatus
ATTATTAGCATATTTCTCTGCTAAAAATTGAGTAGAAATTTAATGAGAAGGCTTTTTTCTCACAAAAAAATAATTGATAAATGAGGCTTATTTTCTTTACTTAGAGAAATTAACTATTTATTACTTTTAAATTTTTGATTGTAAAATTAGCTTTTTAAACATTAACTTATTTTAAATACTTGAATTCTATGTTTACTCACCTGGTTTGCAACTTGTCCTACACTTCCGTGCCACTTACCACTTTCATCTTTATATCCTATGGCTCTCTCTATCGGATGCACTACTAAATAACTATTTAAAAGTCACAATTAAATATACTTTATATAAAATAATTAACTTGAAAATATGTAATTTCATGTGTTATAATTTATATTTAGTTAAAATATATTCTTAAAACTAATAGAAAAATGTTTCGTAAAAGATTTTAAAAATTTTATTATTCGAAGTAATATTTTAAAATATCCCGAAATAAATATATAATTTGAATGATATAATTAGGAAAATTATGGCTTTCCTAGGTAAATAACGAAAAGAAATGTATATTAATTATACAATTTGACTAAAATCTTCACGACTATCAAATTATCTTAATTCCTCGTAGTCACATCGTATTTTTCAACAGTGTAAGTAGCATTTATTTTTGCATAATTTGTTGTTTTTTCATTTTGAGATGCATGTTAATTCTCTAATTTATTGCACTTCTCTTGTGTAAATTCCACTGTAAGAAACCTATACAAATATCAACCAACATAGTATCGTTTTCGAACATCATGTAGTTCCATATGATACGTATTATGTTATGTTATGTGTAATATATATGAAATAAACGAAAATCGTTAAGATTACACATCTTTTACTGGAGCTTTCTATTACTTTTCAATGCTTTTAATATAAATGAACGAAAATATGTATATACCTGCATTTAATGAACTATACGTAAACAATTTCTGATGTTTATTTCACTTCACACTTTCTGAAACGTCCTGAATTGGTAAACTCAAACTTTTTGTTGCATCATTTAAAACACCACGTAAAACTTCTGTATTAATTTTATAATAAATGTCTTATGTTTGTCTCTAGGAAAATAGGAAGAACACAATATTTTCCTTTGTCTTTAATAATGAATCAATTCGGTTTTGTTTTTATTATAGTTTCTGATATAATTTTTTATATACGTTTTCATTTCATACACCAGCATCAAATGCAATAATTGTAGTTAGTCCCAATAATAATCTTTCTTTATAAGATCCTGTAGGAGATAAATTAATTTATTAGCTCTTTTATACTTTCTATTGTTGTTTC
Source organism: Centruroides sculpturatus (assembly GCF_000671375.1). Taxonomy (NCBI): domain Eukaryota; kingdom Metazoa; phylum Arthropoda; class Arachnida; order Scorpiones; family Buthidae; genus Centruroides; species Centruroides sculpturatus. The sequence continues at coordinate 463,740 of NW_019385042.1, forward strand.
GTCACGTTTAATTTTCTTTAAATTTTAAATCGATTTTAATAAGGCTTTCACTTTTAATACATATATATAGATCTGCGTAAGTGTGTAATTAATATTCTTTACATATTGCAGAGAAAAAAAAGTTTAAACATTTAAAATATATTTTCTCTAATGTAACAAATGTTCATGAGGTTACATATTATAAACCTGTTAAAAATATAATAACGTTAGCGTATTTGTCTGCTAAGAACTGAGAAGTAATTTAATGAGATGGTTTTTCTAAGACCACCTACATAAAATCTTTGACAAATAAGGACAAACACAATGCCAAGCAACTAAGAAGTATAAATTGGTAATAAAACAAAAATAGCACTAAGGAATACAAGAATAAAACGCTGCAGGTTATTACATTAGAAAACTTTATAAAAAGTGAAACTGTACATATACAAGCAAGTTATTTAAAAAAATGTCAAAATACAGAATCATCATAATTAAAGTTCCACTTGGAAATGGCTGTAAATGTTGAACAAAATGTTTAATAGTTTACTGAAAGTAATGGGATTATATTTTTTGCGAAAAAAAAGTTTAAAAACTTACCAACAGTGAAGAATGGCAGTGTATAGCGATATTCTTGAATAAAATAAGACTTGAAGACCTCAACTTCAAATATTTTCAATCGTTTCTAAAATGTGTTACAAAGCATGTTCGATATAGTATCTTCCATTTTCTGAAAGAATGTTAAATCGCATTATTGTGTTCTCAACAGTAACACTTAGCATATCAGCAGAATTTAACTTGCTTTCAGAAAATGCGACAATGAACATGCTTTGTAACACGTTTACAAACAATTAAAAATATTTTCAAATAATATATTCATGTCTTATTTCATTCAATAATATTGCATACAGCGTTATTCCCCGCTAGTGGTAAGTTTCTAAACTATTATCTTTTGCGAAAAATAAAATCCTATGACTTGCTGTAGACTATTTCCAAGTTTGATAGCATTTTGTCCAGTAGTTTTTTTTTATGGCCATTTCAAAATGGAACTTTAATTATAATGATTTTGTATATACATTGAAGATGAGTACACATATAACCAAGGTAAATCTAAACTATTCACTCAATAAAACAAATATCTTCTGAAGTCCTTGCCACTCTTTTCAAATAAATGGATAGATTTTCAATGTCAAGCATTTTTAATAATAGAATCTTTCTTTATCACTGCGTTTTCCCATGTTTATATGGAGTCGACGTTTCAATTTGTAATACGTTTATTTTATTTTTTCCTATCAAGGGCTTTTTTTCTCTTAAGTGTTCTCTGGTTCAAGTCTTCTTTCAGCTTATCTTTCCAGCAAATCTTTCGTCTTCCTCTTTTGTTTTATTACCAGTTTTCAAATCTTTTTTCCCACATAATTGTCGCTTTTTCGATCTACGCGGACAAACCACGTCAATCTACATTCTTGCATCTTTTTGGTCAAAGGGCCCATCTTATCAAAATCTATAATAATATAATTTTTTTTCTATCCTTCCTTGACATTCCATTCATCCATCTTAAGATTCTCCTGTTCATCACCATCTACATCTTTTTTTTTTTCTGCTTTTCTTATTGCCAATGTTTCTCCGCTCCATATAACATTGCAAGATCAATAACTGGTTTATACAATTTCCCTTTTAGATTGCAGCTAACAAAATTTCTGTCAAAAAACTTAACGCTCAGCTTCCTCTAGCTCATCCATCTACGTTGAATGCTGCACCTGTGAGTTCAATCTTCCTCCCATCTCGACAAAAGTCTCATATTTAAAACTCGGAACCAAAGAAAGTGGCACATTTTGATTGTTAATATTATACCAGTGGTTCTCAACAGGGGGTACATGTACCCCTAGGGGTACGAGTGTAAATCGAAGGGGTACATCAAACTTTCATTATAAAATGGCGTATGTTAATCAATTTGCTGTAAATTATTAACACAAGAAACAACAAAAACTTGCTCTAAAATATCCCATTGTGAACACCAATTTCCCTTTTAACAGTCTAAACAACTTGTTTGTTCATTTGATTTGCCTGTCTATTTGTGCTGTTAGTGCCAAGTGAACCTGTAGTCTAGTAAAATTACGGTTTAACCGAGCATTAATTTTAGAATAGAGAAAAAATATTTTTTCTATTCTATAATTATACTTTTCATCCCCTTTCCTATCTCACTTTACTTTTTCTCTTCGCCTCTTCCCTTAATTACCTTTTCTCTACTCTTTTTCATACTCGCACAATACCAATGAGTACTCCATAGTCTTTATCCCGTTTATGCTAAATACTCTATAATTATTGCTTGATAAGATTGGGGCTTTCGTGTTTTTACTGGACTACTGGTATTAGGAATAATGAGGCCTGGACCGTACCCCCACCATGAAATACGTGTCACTGCATGCGCGCATTACTTGATATTTAGCAAATTTAGACGTTACATTTGTTACAAAAATTGAAAGATTCATGTATTGTTCTGCGCATTATAAATTCGCAGCCATTACTTCCAATGTGAGTACACAATTATAATCTCTATTTAACAACGTGGGAACCAAATTTTGAAAAAATTGCTGAAGATTTATCGCAACAAATATCCCATTAAATTTTGTTAGAAATTATTGTAGAATAATTTAAATTTTCTTTATTGTTAATTATAATTATTTATTTTTAGGAAATGTAATTTATGCATGTATTGAAATGACTTCTGTGATTTTATATAATATACTTGTCAAATAATAATAAATAAATGTATGTACCTGATTAAATTGATTATTATTTACGTAAAATAAGTAATTCATTTTTAGTTATAGTTAGTTAGTTTTTTTATGGCGCTCAGTTGTAAGGGCTGTATACATCTAACGCAGTAATTATAAAATTTACATACCAAAATATAAGGGGTACTTGAGAAACAACTAATGGGCTAATGGAATACAACCAACAAAAAAGTTTGAGAACCACTGTATTATACCATACAGAGTCAAATAAACTGTTTTAGTTCTGCTAATCTTTGTTTTTTTTTCTAACATTCCTCTGATCTTCCAGTTCCTTGTCAGCTTTGATTTGGGAAAGTTCATATAGTACAATATCATTCGCAAACAGCATACTTAATGGAGCTTCACAATTCACACCACAGATTGATTCGTCCTTAACCTCTTGGGATCCACTACTGAAAAAAACTATTTTTTTTATTGAAGTTTTGTTTTGCTTTTGACCTTTAGGTGCCACTTATTAGTAAATTGCCATTTTTCTAAAATTTTTTTTGTTATGGTCATTAAAAAATGGTACGTGTCCTATATGACACAATGGTTCTCTACCTATACAATATGCAAACTTTTCCGTTCATGTAAAAATGGTTTATTTGACTGTTTTTGTATATTATTTTACATTTTATATTTACATATGATATGCTTTGAAACAAATTTTATTTTACCAAGGCACAGATGTATTTTGCAGTTGATACAGTACACTGTAGCTCATACACTTTTACATTCTTCCATTGGGCAGTGGTAATTTTTGCAATTTACTATGATTTCTAGCATGTGTTTTGCTTCACTTTTGCATTGTATTTCACTGGGATGCAAAGTTGAAGTATTTTTTGTATGATTTTCTTCGTTTTTCGTCATTTTTATTGATCCCTTTTTTCTTATTGCCTGTACTGTCTGAATGTGATAGCGATTTTGACACTTTTTTTAATTTGTTCTTTGAGCAGACTAATGACTTACACTCTCCAGGACAGTCTGCTCAAAGAACAAATGTTTTATCAATGTCTTTATTACTGAACCAGCCTTCCACTTCAGACAAATTTCTATCAATATCATGTGTCCTATCATGTTTCTTTTTTATTTTCGCTGTTGACAATGATAAATTAAAACTAGATCATTGACATTTATTATAAATATGTGATTTATGATATTAATAATTTATAAGTTTTTAATAAAAAAAAACTTTGCAGACCAAAAAAATAAGTAGACAAAAACAAATCACAGAAATTTGTGATGAATAAAAAAAATTAATTATTTTTATTAATAAATTAATTGAATTAAAAATGATAATAAATAATAGAAAACATATTGCGGTCCTAATAACCAAATATCTATAAAAGTAAATAACTTGCAAATACGAAAACAGTTCATACACTGTAATGTAATTATTGTAACATTGAGACCCAATGTGTCGTATACGATACGTTGAAAAGTTATCTCATCTCATAAAATATTGTTATTAATATAGTTTTTAAAAAATACTCCAATATAATCTTAGAAGTCTCCTCAACAAACTCATGCATAAATTGTAAAATTATAATCAATAGAAATAGAAAAAACTGAATACTAACATCAAGCAGTCGTACTTATGATCACTTCCAAAAACATGTGCTCAGACAATTACTTATATTTTCCTTTGTTTCTGTCACAGTGGAATGCATGTGGTCTAATAAGCTTCAATAAACTCTAATGACAAACTGTATAACTAATATAATTATTTAGTAAGCAAAAAAGCAGAGCTGCATCTCATTCTTTGGAAGGAAAATTGCGTGTCATATACGACATGCAGCATCCCAAGAGGTTAATCACATCAAACAAATAAGGGCTAAGCGCCGATCCCTGATGTAAACCAACGTTACCGAAGAACATTTGATGCACAGCAGCCAACTGTAACTTTCAGACTATACGAAATAAACAAGAATGAAGTAAAACAGTTGTACCTAATTATTTTTGCAATACTCTTGCGAAGAAACTGGCAAAATTCTTAAATTAAAGATGTCATAATTTAATTATTTTTATCAATAATAGTTGTATTTTTTAAAAAGTAAATTAAGCTATTGCAATCTTTATTTTTAGATTATCTCCTGAAATACAGCAAACTTCCTCATATCACGATATTCGATATATTTGAAGAGTAGAGAACCATAACAACTAGGATTACAATATCATTTTCCTGTAGTATAATAGTCCTAATTTATTATTGTTGTTAGATTTATAATACAACAATCTTTTAAAAATAGCTATTTGTGCTTTCCTTTTCCAGCTTTCATGTATGGCCTACATATCAAGAGATCGTAGTGAAAATGAGTCAAATTTGACCCTCTGAGTTTTTGCAAATCACCATATTTTCAAGCAACCTGTATCCAAAAGTAAAAAAATTTTCTGGATATGTATGTATGTAGAAATATTTGTGTGTGCTTTTTTGTATTTGGGTCTATTTCTCTTAACACAACAGGATAAGGTAAAGCTAGAGGAAAGAAATTTAGCACGGTAGCTTGTACAAAGTACATTGATGATATTAAATTTTGTTAGTGTTGAGTACAGATTGGTTTCTTGAAGATTTTTCCTGTTAGTGTGCAAGGTTTCCTATATGAAACTTATTTTTACCTTAAAAATTAAGTCGTTCGCTGTTCATTGCTTAGGGTTCTTGATCATATAGTGTTCCTAATGTTAGCCGTCTTTTTTTCTTTAGATGTGAGATAGGAATACGGTGGAACTGCCATTTTTCCACAGACAAAGTTGGAGAAAACATTCTTATCTTATTGAATACTAGCAGACCCCGCGACACGTTGTTGTGGCTCAAAATGTATCTATTACAAATGTATAACACTTCCCCGTGGGGGGATTTTTCGAAAAATCCTTTAGTGTACATTTTCTTGACATACCCTATTAAAACGCAACCAAAAACGCAAAAAATCGCATCTAAAATAGTATAAATAGAAGCAGAGTACTTTACGGTAAGCCTTTATCCTGTCCATCTCCTCCCGGGGGGGATTTCAATATATATATTATATAAAAACACGTGTGTATTCGAATGCAGAGTTGTGTCAAAATTTCAAAGGAATCGGTAGGAACAAACGAACATTACATTTTTATTTATATAAACAGATAGAAGATGATCCACTTTAGTTCGTTTTCACAAAAAAGCATAATGCCTCACAGAAAAGCAAACTTAGGGCGTCGTACTCGTAACGCCATCTGTTGGACATATAAGCCTTAACCTAGATTATATCTTCTAATTTATATGAATGTTTAACGGAATAATATATAGCCTACGTCCACCCTGAAGTTCCATTCGAAATATTAATGAAAGAATTTTTGAAATCGGATGAGTAGTTTCGGAGATTACCTGCTGCAAACAAACTTACAAACATGACCTCTTTATAATATTAGTATAAGTTAGTGAAAAATTGAATAATTACACAAACAAAACTATGAACTTTTATTACATTTGTTACTTTTCTATTAGTATTTTCATTAAATAATCTTGATATTTGAATGTTTTAAATAATGTCTTTTGACCACAAACCTTATGTTAAAGTATTATATCATTGATTAGATATTGTTTTTCATGTTTGAAATAAAATCAGAATGATCAATAACATTTATAATAGATATCCGCATTATTATAATTAACAATTTATATAAATTATATAACAATTATTTTATTTTCTAAATTATTTTAAAACTACATCAAAACGATGTTTTCAATGAGCAAAAGTAATGACAAGAAGTATAAAAACCTGACTCTGTATACTGTTAATGCTGTATGATTAAACGTGATATTCTTTGCTTGAAATTGACATGAGAAAGCCACTTACCTAAATTTTAGTTTTTCTTGAATAACTTTAAACAGTGGAAATAACTTTCCACCTGTCATTTGTGTTTTAGTTTCATCGTATGTCATAAACATTGCATTCTGAAAATCAAAGCTATAAGATTATTTATAAGCTATTTATTATTATTATGATATTCTTATACAGTAACAGAATTTCTTTACCGAGGTTCCAGCAACTCTCCAAACATATGAATCGTTGAACACTCCTATGTAAAATACTTAATATTACAAAAGAATATTATTGTTAAATGCTGTTGAATTATCTTATATTTTTAGTTCTTATTATCTACTTATTTTAATATTTAATGTTACGCTTCACATTTGAGGGTGTTGTAAACGTGCCGTGCAAGGTTAATCGAGGCATATAATAAGGCAAGGCAAGGCATATAATAATTATTTAAAATTATTATATGCCTTGCCGTGGTATAAATAATAAATTCATATCAATAATAACTTCCTATTACAAATGAAAATAATTTATTGTTAATTTAAAATCATCGCGAGGGCGCCTCTAGTACCGTTTTTGGCATACCGTTACGCAGACTGACCGACAACATGCCTTAAATGAGTTATAAGACATCCTCTAAAATTAAGACCTAGCATAGGTTTTGCTGAATTGCTAACTATAAGGCCTCCCCCCAAAAGTAAGACCTAGCAAAGTTTTTTACTCGTAACGGTCATCGACAGATGCTTGAAAGTGGCCGTTGGCTTTTTGAAAGTACAGCCACTGATTGGTGGATTGGGTACTGAAACTATGGATTGGGTATCACAGATTTGCATAACGTTACGATTGGTGATGGCTAATTGGTCGACTGAGAATCACGGAATCCATGACCAATGTCGACGCTATAGAAAGGTTAAGTTTAAGCGAGAGTGGGAAGTCCACTCCAGCACGGGAACTTCGTAAGTTCACTGCTGAGGCCTGATTGTAAGGCAATCAATGGCCTAGCCAGGTCTTTGGATCGGGCGATGAGGGATATTTTTGTGAATGGTCGCTACTTGCGTGGCACTTGGGCTGGGGGACTTGTCTCTCATCCATTAGGGGTGCTGTATAGGAGTAGTCGTACCGGATGCCAGATCGCTTTTACCGGTTGAGCGTTCAATAAACTTTATCGACGTCGGTTTTATTTAAGTTCAGTTCGACACGACTGGAAATACGTCACTCTTGTCTAAGTTCGACTTGGGAATTTTTTTGTTCAATAATAAATGTGAATTCTTCTTCATGGAAAAAATAAGACATTTCCTGAAAATAAGACCTAGCGCATCTTTGAAAGCAAAAATAAATATAAGACATTGTCTTATTTTCGGAGAAACACGGTAGATAGATGAGCATCATACAGTGTTAAATACCTGCAAATATTAATATTAGCATTGTTGTACATCACATAACTAGTAATTTTCTATGTAAAATGTTTCATTATGATAAAAGGACGAAGTTAGTAATTCAAGTGTTCCTTGGATGATTTGGTTAAATTTTGTAAATATCGAATTTTGTTATTTTGTAAGTCGTGCGCTTCTATGAAATACAGGAATACTTGTATTGCAAAAAAATATAAATTGCTCTTATGTTTTTGCTGTAGTTAATAAAAAACCCTTCAAATTATGTTGGCAATACCAAGGCACATTGCATCATTAAACCGTGAGCACGATGCAAGAAAATCGATGCTTTAGTGCTAAAATATAACATTAAAATAGTGAAACAAATTAAGATATGCATAATGGAGTTTATATTCTATATCTTTGAATACGTGAAAATAAATTCTCATGTCTCTTAGCGTTTAATATATAAGACATATTTTGAAAATAATTTTTACAAAATTTTTATTTTCAAATACATAAAATCGAATTGAATAAAGTATAATCATATTTTAAATGGTATATCTTGCTTTTACTCACTCGTACGAAATCACTAACTTATCACTAAATTATATCAGATTTAATAAGATTTACAATACTTACTTTCGTTCGACGAAATGCACTTGAAACTCTCAAAAAGTGAAAAAAACAAGACAATAAATTTCATGATGACAGTGCCAATAATTTTCCTGTTTGGTATGTAATTGTTTAACATTTCATACGTCGTTTACAACTGTTGGTGTTATGGCAACATTGCGTGTTATCAAAGTACATTTTTCTTCACAAAAGATTTGTTTAACCATACATTTTATAAATTTTTACTCTAAAAATGATGAAAAGTTCGGTTTTATATTCATTGTTTTCAAGTGCATAAAATAAACTAAAATTTTAGGATATATACACGTACAGTACATACATTTACCTACCTCCAACCAACTCACCAAATTTTCAATTGGAAAAATAGTATAAATAGGCTATAGTTGTTTACCGGTACAGTTGTTGTATCTATGGTAACCATAGACCGAATCTGACTTCGTGATTAATCTCTATTTTTAATATTACCTAACATTTTTCTGTATCAGCTCTTTTTTATAAATTACATTGGAAATTCTTCGTAATAATTTTGTGATAGAAATTTTCTGACATAAATTTGCGTTGTCTTCAGTTATAAATTTGGTTTAAAATATTAGGGAAGAATCGTATAGTCCTGACTGTCTTATAGAATCGATAATTACTAGATTTTCGCTACAAAAACACATTATCATCCTCATCGATCTTAAGGGATTAATTTATTATTTAGGGTTGTGGAAAACACGAGCCAGATAATGTTCTTGTTGATATTTAGTGAGTCAAAACTTATATTTACAGATTTAATTATACTTTTAGAATAATTATTTAATCTTACTTTAAGGTATATTTTGTTGACAAGACTATGTTTTGTTGATAAAATCGTACTGCCCGATATTCTTACCAGCATTGAGGTATGAGGGAACATACATGTGGAGAGTTGATATTTGGATTAGAGTATTAGGTGCCCAAATCATTCGCGCATAAAAAAGTTTAGACTCGTAGGTAGTCGCGGGACCCAGATTTGAGTCAAAATAAAATACAAAATGGCGACCCTCTTCTACAAACGGGCAAAACAGCCACCTCACCCCACCGAAGTCAGGTAGGAGAGAGTACAACCCGTAGTCATTCTAAAAAGTGAACTCTGACTTTAGGACCGAACACGTAGTTTCTTCTAGGTTAAATAAAATTTGTAATCTAATATAGTAAATTCGGGAGTGCTTCATATATGACGTTAAAATGGTTTTATGTCGTTACAAGTGGGTTTTTTCACATTATCTATTATAGTAAAATCGTAGGTCCGATAAAAATTTGACGTTATATTAGGGTTGTCGTTTCATTCGATGACATTATAATCGTATTAAACTGTATATTATATGTTCAAAATACAAAAAAAAATAATTTCGGACGATGCAATAGCCACGATTATTTTTCTCAAAAACTGGAACTTTTCGTTACGCATCGACAAAACTTCAACCCGGGCCAACACGCAACGGAAAAAAATTGAAATTAAATGGGTTAAACTGTATTTAAAGAAAAATTTCCAAAATGTTACTACGCAGCAGTTGATCAGTACCCACGAAAATAGTTTTTAAGAAAAAGGCATGTGCTTTCCTTTAAACAGTATAAAGTTATAAACAGTAGCAGTAAAAACAGTTAAGTTCATTGTAACGTTTCGAAGTGTTGTTTTTCTTTATATTTACTGTTTTGAATAAATATTATTATTTTTTATAGTACAATATTACACTATTCTACTATTCTGAAATGGTGTTGTACATTCCTTTGATTGAATAAAAGTCTAGCATCGAGTTACATAACTATTTCAGCCTTTATAAAATTTTATTTAAGAAAAACATTTGTATTACTAATCAAAACGAATAACAAAAATTGAGTGATATGCTATTTTTTACAAGGTTCTAAAAATTATATAGGGGAGACCAGGGCAAGATCGCTATGTTAAGCTTTACTTAAATTTTGTGTAATAAATACTGCTGTAAACTGAAAAAAAACTTTGCATATTGTCTATTGAAATGTTACCTTACTATAGAACTGGTTAAAATCAGTTTGGAAATAAAAATAATTAAAATAATTACAACTTTACAAGAAAAGAAAAATTCCCAAAGTTGCTTCGGGTATAGGAACAACTTCGGAAACTTCTCTCTTTTTGTACAGTTGTAATTATTTTGATTATTTTTATTAAAGTTGCCCCTGGTATAGAGGCAACAGTAATGGGGCAACATAGGCACGTATATAAAATTATGTTATTAACAATGTATAAGTTGGAATTCACTATTAAAACAAACAAATACAAATCCAACATTCATTTAATATTATTACAACGAAATGCAAGTTCAAAGACATATATACATGAATAACAAATGCAAACATGTTTTCATTTATCATCTGTTTGATTTTTATCCTTTGCTTCTAATGTGGCTTTATGTTGCCGATCTTACCCCGCTAGTTATGATTTCGAAACATTAAGTACAACCCTGAGAACAGAATGCCAAGCCACGATCTGGCCACGTGAATAAGTTGAAGTTACATCCTTCTAACAGGAAAAGTAACTTTCGTTATCGTGGAATTATAATAAAACCTGCCAATTAAATATAAATGAAAGCAAAATATTATATGGAATTCAACGAAAATGAAAATTTGCTTGATAATTCAACTACGCTTGTTGGAGAACAATAAAAACACTACACTCAACAAGCCACCAATAAAACTCAACTGCCTAACCTATAACCAAAGTCTCCATTTAATTTGTTTTTTAAAAAAAGCGCTTGACAAACTTGTCCCGTATGCCGAAGTTGCCCCGGTCTTCCCTATATTTTTAATTAATAATAAAATCGCAAAGTACATAATTTTGAAAATAGAAATGGGTTTTGTTATTAAACTCTAAAATGAGATTTCCCAAAAGATTAAAAAGAAAGATATTTTCATCATGGATTAAATCATCTAAACTAAAATGCACACTTGACCTACTTTTCTCTGTTCATGTACATTCTAATTATATTTTTCAAGAATTAAAAATATGAACTGTTACTTGCACGAAAAGAACATTTTAATAAAACATTGCGTGCAATGTTTTCAAAATGAATCAATTCAGTTATTTTATTAATTGTAAACAATTCAATGTAAAATATTAAAAATTTAAACTTCATAAATTAAAAGTCTTATTTCGTTCAAAAGATATTGTTTGCCGAAAGTAAAGTTAATTATAAGTCTGTAATGTTGTTTATTATTTTTAATTATGTATTTGGAAATTATTGGTAAAATGTATTATTCACAAAATAGCAGTAAAATTTTTAATTATGCAATCCATAACTTCACCAGTAACATTACTAATGGAGTTAATTTGTTATACCACATTGTCATTGTATTCTGATTTATACTTGATAATTTAATTTAGTTTACGTGTTACATTGAGAAATTGTAAATGCAGTGTACTGCATACGTGGGTTATCCCGGTGTATTGACAGGTTATCGGTTTTGTATTTGTTACGTTGTTACCATGTGATTGTAAGCTGATGAGGGGTCCTTGTAATCGAAATGCATACTTACCTAAATTTGATATGTGATTATTAAAGACCCCTTTTTTTATAAAAGTTCTGGTCCTTCTTTCAGTCGGCCTTGGTGTGATAAGCCCTGCAAAAAATGTTATACCCTATTTGTTGAGTTATCTAATTCTGTCTAAAACATAAATACATATAATATATTTTGTAACATGAAAAAATTTATTGTAATTTTAAAAATGTAATTGTGAGCCCGCGGATCTTAAAAGGGATTTTCAAATTGATGTTAATGGTTTTTCCAAATATATATCAAGGATAGAAAAAACGGAGAATCATCTGAGAGGTCACCGTTTGTAATAACAAGTCAGTGGAAAAGTTGACACTTCGCTGTCAAAAATGATTCGTTAGCGTCAACATTTGACGATTACGTGACCCCTTCTCAATGATAATAGTATAAAAGTGAGAGCTACCGGAATTTCGAAGCAATCGTCATAAGAAGTTATAATTGGTGATAGTGCCTCCTCGACTCCCGGACCTCCATACAGTGAATCAGATCCAGCTAAAGGAAGAAGACACTGGTTGGAAGATACCGAAGACTCCTACCTTTTTCATACTGATGACGTTCGCCATATCGACTCTCCGTTTCGCCCGAAAGGTATTTAGTAGGCTAGGAAACTTGTAAACTCTCTCTCGAACTAGAGATTAGGCAAGCGGCATGGTTGGAGATTAGTCGCCTATTTTTTGTAAATAATATAGCTCATAACCGCATTTAACCACAGCACCTATATAGCCTTCTGTAATCTGGATTTAGTTAATCAATAATGCTTTGTTATTTTGTTAAACCTGTCTCTTGTCTATCCAAAGACGCCTGTGGACTGCTCACTTCCCTTGCCAAAAAAGCCATCCAAAACGACAACGTGGGTGGTCTTTGTAGACAGTTATCACGCAAGTGGTGAGTAGGGATTAAAAATAAATCTCGAAGTTCACAATTTCATTTCATGCAAAGAAACTCGATCTGTTTTATGTTGCATTGTCATTTTGTAATTGCAAATGTGCAGTTATACATAAACTGTGTATTGCTGGATGTAACGTTATGTACAGAACAAAGACTTTATTTTATTTTCTGATTAATCTGACTGTCACTTGAACTCACAAACACTAAACTGTCATCGTGTGTGATAGGTTCGCGCCTTACCAACGATCTGACAATACAGTCGATCCCCCTATAACACGGTAGATACGTTCCGGTTTATATGAATCCATTTTCTACGAGTCCAGCTAATCACAGCCCGGCACGTATGCAGTTTACGGACTACGGCTTTTTTAAAGGTTTCTTCCATAAAATTAATCGATTCTAGACGAATTAGACTCAACATTTCCAAAATACGTATAATTATTTTGGAAATAATTCATATAAACTATGATATAAATAAACAAAAAATTGTAGGATTACTTACCGAGCGTGCACCCTTCGACTACGCCATTGCTTAAGCTTGTTTTCGTCGTGGAGATTGTCATCGAATGGCGCTCGCGTGCTTCCTGATAAATTATTTTTTTTGCGAAAAATTCGCTGAACTTTAGAGACATCATTAATATAAATATAATTTTTATGGACGTTAAATAATAAACGGTTTTTGGTAGGTCCGCTGCTCGTTTAAACTGAACGGTTTGTGCAAATCTCTCGCGACACGAGTCGCCGATGACGTCTTACCGAATTACACGAGTTTTTTTAGCATGTTTATACGAATACTGTCGCAGTTTTTTCGCCGTAATATAGGAATTCGAACTATAGGAACCTGTGTTATAGGGGGGTCGAATCTATAGAGTTTGTTCATATTTATTAATGTTAGTAACAACTGAAGCAACTGCAAAAAATTAACTAAAATGTATCTACAGAGGATAATTTGGTTCACGTTAGTAAATTTTTAAGAAAGACATTACATATTTGTTTATAATTCTATAAATTATGATATTCTACGAAGCACTAATATTCTCAAGAGGCTTTTTATTTCTCTATGATCTTTAATTAAACATCTTTCGAAAATAATTAATGTGTAAGTGTATTTCTAAATTCATCAACGCTATTCGAAACAGAAATTTTCAATAATAAAAACGATCGGATTATTGTTTTCTTACAACTTTCAAGCAACACCGTCCGTTTTTAAAGTTTTATGCATCGAACCCTTCGAAAAATGTTTCTGTATTAAAGAAGAAAATCACAAAAAGCCACAAAATAAACAACATTCATTCTATGACTTTTACCTAAATATAATTGAACTGTTCTTATAGTTTTCTCCGTTCTATCGATATTTGTTAACATTCAACAAAAGTTTATTTTGTTACAGTACCACATACGTATTCGGAAAAAATGTCACGGAAATGTACACAGTAATGCTAATTCTAAATATCTACGTTGCAGTTCAATTTTCTATATTGAAGAGAAACAAAGTTACTTTTCATTTCATGAAAAGCACGTACGAAGGTGAAAAATATTTGCCACTGCAAAAGGAATTGCCTATGTTAGGACTGTTCGTAAGCATATTCGTCATCGTTTTGATTGTTTCTAATATGGCGATTATCATGTTTCCAATTGTTAAAAAATACGGTAGAAGTGAATTCGAAGCAACGTTCTGCTCTATTTACTTTTTCTTTCTGTATTTGCAATTCATAGGACAGATATTTTCAGTTATCTTTATATTCATGGTGGTTTTCATATTCATAAGAAAAAGACTTACAAAGTTATCTGAAGAATTACAACAAACAAACACTAGTTCTTTATCACTGAGAAAAGAATTACAAGAAATCTGTGAAAAGCACACAGATTTGGGAGATTTTTGAATGATGAATAGACAATGGGAATATCTCTTTGCTTTGATCTACGCTCACTTTGCATACGAAACATGCTTTCTGTGCTTTGCCACGGTGTTTTTTTGACATCGATGTTAAAATAAAATTAATTTAATTAGAGTTTGTGATAAAAAAATAAATTTTGTGATCAAAGTTACTCAAACTATAACTTCTAACACTATACTTTGTTTTCTATTGATCAAGCTTTTCTGCCTTTTATTACAGCACAATAATTAGAAGAACAGAAGTTAGTTTTAAATTTTTATAATAGAAATCTATTGTATTGTGAATGGCGTGATACAAATAAAGGTACATGTTAAGTTTAAATTGATAATGAAGTTTGTCACTAAACAGAAATTATGTATATTGATTTATTGTTTTTTTAAATATTTGACGTTGTGCATTCTGACGTTTGTTATCAGCAGGTTCATAACGCAACTGCAAGTTGTAAACTTCGACATATTTCACTAACTTAGAGATTAAAAATTATCATTGATAGTTTTTAAGAAATTGAGTGAATGGATTCCAGACACATTTTTCTTTTAATATCGTTAACATTGCATACAGATTGCATCTTCAGCAGTGGTAAGTAAATTTATACTTTGTCATTTGTTATTTTACATTCAAATGAATGTTTTAAATCAAATATCACAAATATTTTAATTTTCTGCTAAAGTCGTATAATATATTGAAGTAAATATATAATACAATATAAATATATCAGTATTTTTGTAATAGGGATTTATTNTATTTTTCTGTTCTATTTAAAAACTGTATTGTTATGTGCAATGGTGCACCCAGAAAAAGACTTTCTATTGCACCAGTGCACATAATAAAAACTTATAAAATAGCTGATAAATTTTGGCATAAATGGATCGATAAATAATTTTTAAAAACTTTATTTTTGAGTAAATATAAAATTAAATTTGTTTGTAAAGTTTATTTTTTATTTACACAAACATAAATCTTGTAATCTGAAAAACACATATTAAAAATCGTTCATTAAGTTTGTAAATAAAAAATTTGTGATGTTTTTCAAAGTAATAAAATCCAGCAACGAATTGCTTAACTTTCTTAACAACGTTTAAAATTTTAATGGCGCCAATTGTCATTATACATTATTATTCATAACTTTTTTTTATATATTTAATTATTTTAAAATGGCAACAACGTTATTTTGAAGTACGAATTTTGTTCATAAAAATTGTAAATGATAATAACGAAAAATTTGCTATTAAGTTTAATCGTACTTAAAGTATGACAGAAGACTCTCTGTATCTATGCACTCCAATGACCTTCAAACATGAAAATTCAGTAGCACCATTCAGCTTATATACAAACGTTTTTGCAACATTTGACAAATTTTTTGATTTAATGCACAAGAGTTATTAAGCTTCAAAGAGAAAGAATGAACAAAATCGCCACACACACACTTCTGTCACACACAGAGTGGCAGTAACATACATGTATACAGAGAAAATACCAGAATATATTGCATTTCTCGACATTATAAGATCCCTACATCCAAAAATGTAAAAATCGTAGGGAAGTGATTTTTGACAGATCTCCCACACTTTCCCTCTGTTATATAAAACACGTCAGGAGAGTAATAGATGCCTGAATAATTTCAACGCAGTATATTTTATTTATTATCATCAGTCTTACATTTTTAATAGATAATGACTTAGGCTATGAAAAACGATTATAACGGTAATTGGCAAACTATTTCAGATTATATTTTTGTTTGTAATTTGTATTTATGGCTGTATTTGTATTTGTTTAGTCAAAGAATTCGTACATCTTTGATTTCATTTAAATAAAAATTTTTTACGAATATATCAAATTCAAATAGATATCGTGGTGTATCGACAATTATAGATTTGTTTTACAAAAAATAATAGAAATGAAATTGATGTCATTAATCTTAAAGTCTTTATATAGCGTATTATAATTAGTCTGCCTATTTTAATAATAAGCGTTGAAAAAGATTACTGTTTTCTTTTTTTAGTACCAATAAACTGTAATTATTATAATAGCTGGTTATGAAATCTGATATATCAGATAACAGTTATTATTTTATTTTTTAGAGACAGGACATCGAATAATAATAATAGTAATATTACTCGTAAAAATATATTACGAAGTAATTATCACAAAATCTATATTTATAAATATTACTGTAAAATAAATGAATTATGTTATTGATAGTTTGAATATATATTTATTCATTTATAACGAAAGTAACTATCTATTCTTCTGTTACTAGAGATAAACAATAATTATTTTAATAGCTTTATTTTTAAACTGGAAAGTACAGTAATTATTTATTGTGATATGTAAATTTAAAATTATTTAGTCACGACATAAAAAAATGAGTACTATTCGAATAAGATGTGCTACACAACAACTTGCACTTGGAAAATTTCGAAATTTTACTTTTTTATACTAAAGAAAACTAAATTTAGTTTTTCAGTAGATATTATTTATTAATGCAACATTAGAAGAATACATACTTGTATGCGTTTTATGTTTCTATTAATATATTTGTAAATTATTCATTGTAATTTTTATTCAAACAATTATAACATCTACATTAACTCGAATTGAAATTGTCATTTTATAGCAGCTTTAATATTTGTTCATTGTACTATCATACTGAACAATAATCATGGCCATACAAGTATTGTATTTCGTTTTCTAATAAAAAATATATTTTATTTATCATTAAATGTGTGTATAGTTAATTATTATGTTTTATTTTATGTTATCAGTAAATTAGAGTTTTTACAATAAATGTGATTTACTGTCACCACGTGGCCTCGCCACTTTGACATTTCAAATGTTGAATGAAAAATAAAAAAACAAATGATTTTAACAATATACTGAACTTGTTAATTGAACAAATATTGAATATAATAAAATTTTAATAATATATTGTAATTACTTAAGCCCGAGTCATGATATAAACTACCAGGGTCACGCGTAGCCCGAGTTATCTCAGCATAGGCCTTAAGAACCTCATAAAAAGTACCTTGACATACAAGTTATCCAAAAATGTATGGATCAGCATATGTACATCGTTATCTATGATCTGAAATTTTAGATTTCATGCATTATTTTTGCCGCGAATATATTTTATGATAATTAATTAATTAATTAATTGTGCTATTGTTTTTATGGGAATTTTTTTATCAAATTAATTAAATCGTTCCAAACTATTATTTGACTGTTCTGACTTTAATAAATTTTTTTAAAACTCTATTGCATGTTTTCTATGACATCATCATGTTTTTTTTTGTTTTTATTAACAAGTTTGTAAACAATGTAGACTACATGTGTGAAATTTTCCACCTTGTTAAATGAATGAATGATAATCCTTTCATCTATATTATTTAAATAAAAGCATTTATTTTAAATTTTTTATATTTTTATATTTTCTTTTTTCTAAAAACATTTTCTGGAGGGGTTTTGTTTCGCGGGATTTATTACCAGGCACTTTTTTTAATATCAGATTTGCATTTAAGTGGAAATAATTATTTCATATAAAAAATAAATTTTTTCTGGATTTCTGAGTGGCATTTAAATCGAAACAAATGTATCGAATGAGTTAATGTCATATGTGAAGCATTTCCAACTTTACAAATTTTATTTAACATTAAAAATACTACGTGTTCAGTCCTAGGGTCAGAGTTCATTTCTTAGAATGACTGTAGATGGTACTTTCCTTACCTGACTTTGGTAGGGTAAGGTGCCTGTTTTTCCTGTTTGTAGAAAAGGGTTGCCATTTTGTATTCTATTTTGACTCGGTTCTCGGTTCCCTGACAACCTACAAATCTGGATTTTTTTATGTGCAAACAATTTGGGCACCTAAAACTCTGTGCTAAAATATCAACTCTCGACGTGTACTCCTTCATACCTCTAAGCTGGTAACATAAAACGGCAGTACATTTTATAAACAAGACATAGTCCTGCCAAAAAAACGGTTTTTACTTCTTCTATAGTATTTTTTAATATGAAGAGTTTGTCTATTGTTCAATAAATAATTACTGAAATCAATAAATAATTACTGAAAGTACAGTAATTATTTATTGTGATATGTAAATTCATAATTATTTAGTCACGACATAAAAAAATGAGTACTATTCGAATAAGATGTGCTACACAACAACTAGCACTTGGTAAATTTCGAAATTTTACTTTTTTATACTAAAGAAGACTAAATTTAGTTTTTCAGTAGATATTATTTATTAATGCAACATTAGAAGAATACATACTTGTATGCTTTTTATGTTTCTATTAATATATTTGTAAATTATTCATTGTAATTTTTATTCAAACAATTATAACATCTACATTAACTCGAATTGAAATTGTCATTTTTTAGCAGCTTTAATATTTGTTCATTGTACTATCATACTGAACAATAATCATGGTTATACAAGTATTGTATTTCGTTTTCTAATAAAAAATATATTTTATTTATCATTAAATGTGTGTATAGTTAATTATTATGTTTTATTTTATGTTATCAGTAAATTAGAGTTTTTACAATAAATGTGATTTACTGTCACCACGTGGCCTCGCCACTTTGACATTTCAAATGTTGAATGAAAAATAAAAAAACAAATGATTTTAACAATATACTGAACTTGTTAATTGAACAAATATTGAATATAATAAAATTTTAATAATATATTGTAATTACTTAAGCCCGAGTCATGATATAAACTACCAGGGTCACGCGTAGCCCGAGTTATCTCAGCATAGGCCTTAAGAACCTCATAAAAAGTACCTTGACATACAAGTTATCCAAAAATGTATGGATCAGCATATGTACATCGTTATCTATGATCTGAAATTTTAGATTTCATGCATTATTTTTGCCGCGAATATATTTTATGAATATATTGTAATTACTTAAGCCCGAGTCATGATATAAACTACCAGGGTCACGCGTAGCCCGAGTTATCTCAGCATAGGCCTTAAGAACCTCATAAAAAAGTACCTTGACATACAAGTTATCCAAAAATGTATGGATCAGCACATGTACATCGTTATCTATGATCTCAAATTTTAGATTTCATGCATTATTTTTGCCGCAGAATATATTTTATGACAATTAATTAATTAATTAATTGTGCTATTGTTTTTATGGGAATTTTTTTATCAAATTAATTAAATCGTTCTAAACTATTATTTGACTGTTTTGACTTTAGTAAAATTTTTTAAAACTCTATTGCATGTTTTCTATGACATCATCATGTTTTGTTGTTTATATCAACAAGTTTGTAAACAATGTAGACTGCATGTGTGAAATTTTCCACCTCGTTAAATGAATGAATGATAATCCTTTCATCTATATTATTTAAATAAAAGCATTTATTTTAAATTTTTTATATTTTTTTATATTCTTTTTTCTAAAAACATTTTCTGAAGGAGTTTTGTTTCGTGGGATTTATTACCAGGCACTTTTTTTAATATCAGATTTGCATTTAAGTGGAAATAATTATTTCATATAAAAAATAAATTTTTTGTGGATTTCTGAGTGGCATTTAAATCGAAACGAATGTATCGAATGAGTTAATGTCATATGTGAAGCATTTCCAACTTTACAAATTTTATTTAACATAAAAAATACTACATGTTCAGTCCTAGGGTCAGAGTTCACTTCTTAGAATGACTGCAGATGGTACTTTCCTTACCTGACTTTGGTAGGGTAAGGTGCCTGTTTTTCCTGTTTGTAGAAAAGAGTTGCCATTTTGTATTCTATTTTGACTCGGTTCTCGGTTCCCTGACAACCTACAAATCTGGATTTTTTTATGTGCAAACAATTTGGGCACCTAAAACTCTGTTCTAAAATATCAACTCTCGACGTGTACTCCTTCATACCTCTAAGCTGGTAACATAAAACGGCAGTACATTTTATAAACAAAACATAGTCCTGCCAAAAAAACGTTTTTCACTACTTCTATAGTATTTTTTAATATGAAGAGTTTGTCTATTGTTCAACTTACGAAAATCTATTAATGTATTTTAGCAATACCAGTTCGCATCGACTTTTAATTAACCAACACTGGTAACACAACTTCTGACCTTCTACCGGAAGTTGAAGAAGGTTCAATCACGTGACTTGTTTACTTTTAGATACGGTCAATAAAATCTTGCTGCCATTCTAGTTATTACTAACAGCTACAAAAAAGTCTGAATAAAATAAATTTATGATCATTTTTACACACATTGTACACATTTACATACAGAGATTTAATAAATATACAGTATATATTTTTTCGTTTAAATATTTATAATCTGTAACTACGACCTCGATGATTAGTGAAATTTATTTGCTATCTTATAATCAATTATACATAAAATGATAAATTTAAAGCATAAACATTTATGTAGTTACATAACATTGTATTTTTGCTTGGGCAAATCCCGTGCTTCTGCCATTACTTTTCCACTTTTCTGTTTGATTTTAAAAAAAAGTCCATGTTAGAGTTTAGTGTCAAAATGCTTGGTAAATCTTTGTCATGTGTATTGAATTTTACTAAACGATTCTAGACAAATGTTTAAATTTTTCGATAAGAAACGATCAAATGCCGACAATGACAGAAAGCGATATTTTGACTTTTTGAGGTTGTTCGTCGATATATTTAAAAATTGATAATAGACATGAACGCTTTTGACGTCGCTTCTGTCTTGACACTAGAATTGTTTATTGGCCGCACTCTTTGGTATAGCCGAAGAAACATGAATAGAAAAGAAGAATAAAAGTTTTAGGAAAAGTTGAGGTAGAAGGTGAAAGAAAGCGAGATAAAACAGAGTGAAAGCTGAGATATACAATTTGACCCAATGGTCACTGCAACTTTTACAATTAAAGAAAGAAAATATTTACAAAGAAAACGTTTGAACAAAGTTTGAATACAGTATTTACAGTGGAGAGTTACATGCCGAACTTTGCGCTTTAAATCTTTATAGCAATACACTATAATTAGCAAATCCAAAGAGAATATGTTTTAAATTGAAAACTACGTTTACAAATTTAAACTCGTACAATTATATATTTCACAAAATGTTAATTTACATGTTTGGAAAATACACAACAATTTATTTTAATGACATATGAGATATTAATAGGAAGTTTACAA
Source organism: Centruroides sculpturatus (assembly GCF_000671375.1). Taxonomy (NCBI): domain Eukaryota; kingdom Metazoa; phylum Arthropoda; class Arachnida; order Scorpiones; family Buthidae; genus Centruroides; species Centruroides sculpturatus. The sequence continues at coordinate 485,770 of NW_019385042.1, forward strand.
AGAAAAAGCTGTTGCTTAGAGATATATATTCTAATTGTGTACTCATACAATATTATAGTGTTACTAAAAACTTATAAAAACAAAGAGGACTTAAGTACCATTCTAAAAATACAAACTTTATAAAGATAAAACCCATGCAGAAAGTAACTACTTTTTGTGTACATGCAATCAGAATAAAATTAGTCGAGAATTTTTATGCTAGTGGCAAAGTTTTTTAAAGCATTTAAAAGCATTAGTCTTTTGCTATTCGTTAAAGTTTTTAATAGGCACGGCCACAGTTCATTTGCTGTACGCACAGAGTCTATTAACACCTTCCTTTGCCTAGTGTAGTGGGGACAGTGGAACAATACATGCTCTGGGTTATTTTCCTGATTCGTTTGACAAGTACAAAGTCCGTCTGTCTTATGTAGAAATCTTTTAAGATAACACCTTAAGTTCCCGTGTCCTGACATTATTTGGGTTATTTGAAAACTTGGTGTTATAAAGTTGCAAGTGTTCCTGAGTTGGACATTCGGGATAAACCGATAGATGAGTCTACCTGTAGGGCTATTAGCCCATCTGTTTTGCCAACTGTTCCAAGTGGTGTCTTTCTGTCTTGACAGTAGCTTGCATTGAACTGTACTAAAATATTTTAGACAAATCTTTAAGAAGTCAATAAAACTAACTTTAAACACTTTAAAATTATACGATACTTTAAGTAATTTATAAATATCAGATTTCTTTAATTAATTACAATAAATAAAATAGTATAAATTTTTTTGTTATAATTTAATATAACTTTATAAATTTTAAGTTTTTTTAAAGTATTTTTCATATATATGTTACTGTGAAAGACCGAAATTAGAGAATGTCGATATTATCCGGTGAATGTCGACACATACAAAATACGTCGGTGAAAGACCGAATATTTGGTTATATTATTATACATTCGAACAATCGCCGGTGTATGTCGACAAGCACAGATAAGCTTTGGTGGAGGTCGAAACGACACCCGAGATGCCGATGTCGATGGAGAGGCGACAGTCTTTCGCCATATTCTTCGCCGTTTCCTTCTGTCAAATTGGTGATACCATAAGAATACAAGTCCTCGATGTCAACCATGGCCGTACAGATGCCCGAAATGTGTCAGTGGTTGTAGTTATAATAGAAGACTCCGACTTTTATAAATAACAAACAAAAATGGCACCCTCAAGCAGCTTTATACCCGTAATGAGTTCGTAATTTGTAAAGAAAAGTTACTTTCCATAGATGAAATTTCTTCTCAAAAAATATCGCTGAGAGAAGCTGCTGCAGCTAATTCGAAAAGTGGAGGGCAAAGCTATACAGGTCATTGCAAAAAGAAGTGTTCCATGAATAAATGCAGTTGTAATAGCAAGGGACTCTTATGCAATTGAAAGTACCGTAACAGTTTAGGTTGTTGCAATAAATAAAATTATATACCGTTAATCACATAATATATGTGTGTGTGTAATTTTATGTATTATTTTTGTTTTCTGATTAAGAATGTGCTGTTCGTTTTAAGTTCAACAGTTTATTTACAAGTGCTGTTACTTAAATTTTCTTCTATTTTGACATTAAAAAGTTGCATTTTTGCATTAACGTAATAAAAATATTTTTATTCAACATTAACCATCAGTGCAAGCTGAATGTCAACATTTGCCGGTGTAAGTGAGAAATAATGATATTTATCAAATATTTCGTACATACACGAAACGACTGTGTGAATGATGACATTCACCGGAGAATCTCGACATTCGCCAGATATCGGTCATTCACAGTAACATATATATCACTTCTAAAATTATTATTACTGTGAGAGTATCCAGGCCCGATTGAATCAGTCAATTCTTAGAAAAACAATCGAATTATCGTATTTACTCCTGTATAATACACGGCTTATATATTTTTTTTTACTTATTTAAAAACTACGTTGCCCAATACGTGCAATCGAAGAATTCTTTGCGTTTTTTCAATCATTTTTAATGAACCGTGTATAGTTCATGAGCAGGGTGATATTTAGGTCAAGAGAAATGTCGCTTTCAAAGAGATTGTCCAAAAATAGCTGGTCACTTGGCAATGATTATAAATGTAATTATTTGCATTTGTTAAATTGGTATTTTTAATAAATATTTTCACATTTTGAATAATTGAAAATAAACTTTTCGATTATGCTCATTATAATTTTTTGCTTTTTCTATGAGTGTGCACAATTCGGGAGACTCTTTTGTTTTTAGTGTATTGACCTGCAGTCATACAGGTAGTCAATTAACACAGTTTCCTGTTATAACTTTTACGCCCGATTGCAGAGACAGAGTTTACATTAAACGACGTTTACACATCGGCTCTTACTTACTTCGCTATAACTTTGTAGACAGCTATTAGAAACAAGTTATTTGACCTATTTTCTAGACTCACTCGACCATTTCTGACGTCACGAAGAAATAATCCGATTGGCCCAACGACTCCTAAAACAGGGGAGTAATAGCGAAGTAAGTAAGAGCCAATGTGTATACGTCGTTTAATGTAAACTCTGTCTCTGCAATCGGCCGTTACAGTTTACGCAATTTGTCGCCATATATCGTGATACACTTTTGAAATGAAGTGAATATTTTATGACTGGAAACTTATATATGGTATATTATATATGGTAAATGAATAAGGCTAAACATTTCCTCGTTATAAAAATGCCGTGTAACTTATGCAATGCAGAGACATACGAAAACAATTTTACTCGTATAAAAATACAATAATAACGTTTTTATAATTATTAGACATTGTTTATGACATCAGAAACTACATTAAAAAACATTACCAAAGTGAAATCTGTGCATTAGATGTTTTTTAAATTGATTTGATAAAAAAATCCCATAAAAATAATTAAGCGTTAATTGAGTGCCAGTAAAGGTAATTACGTAATTACAAAATTAAATCGTAACTTGCAGTAAAATATAATAATATCTGCTGTTTTTCATGAAAATTTGCAAATTTATGGCAGGCAATATATATGCCATCAATTAAGTAAATTTTAAACTAAAGACATTCCCATATTATTTATTTACCTCATAATACATTATAGTGTAAATTCTATGTGTTTGCATAAAAAACTAAAATATTTATACATTTATTTTTAAAGTTTTTCTTTTTATTAAACAAGAAAAAAGTATGCTATGTATAAAGTTACTATTTATTAAAAATATTAAAGAAATTTTACTTCTAATTTGGTTCATGATAATTTTAACATTTAGAATTTTGTTGTTTTACAAAATTTTAATTTTGTTCAATTACTTATATTTTTTATTAATTAAAAAATAAGAATAGAATTATATATTACATTTACATTGATGCCCCCTGGAAATTGAAATAGAGTCGACCCCTTTATAACGTGGGTTCCTATAACATAAATTCCTATAACGTAGCGAAAAAATTGTAGCAGTATTCGTATAAAGTGACTCGTAAAACGTCGTCGCCGACTCCTGTCGCGACAAGATTGGTCGAATCTGGACCAATAGTGGACGAGCAGCCGAACTACTTTCCGCCGCCCAGCGCCACGCTACGGAGAGTTTAGGCGGCTAAATTGAGTTTGCTATCGTCTGTACAGCATTATATATAAATTATATATAAATTAGGTACTGTACATATAATTATATATTAATTATATATAAATTAGGTACTGTATATATAATTATATATTAACTTA
>NW_019385042.1:490081-494231 GCF_000671375.1 Centruroides sculpturatus
GTTCCAACGCGAAAAACATACTCAAATTAAAGCCAAGTAATACATTTAAAAAAATAACTGTAGTAAGAAAAACAAATGAAAAATGCGAACTAATGTAACGTCGTATGGTGAGTTTTTGTTCGTATCGTGGAGCAAAAATATGTTCGAATTTCATGTCGTATCCTGAAAATTCCGTATGCTGGGGCGTTCGTAACCTGAGGTACCACTGTATTTAAATTAAAATATGTGAACAATGAGAAATGAATTTATTTACTGAAATAATTTTTTTAAATAATAGAAAAATTTAATATATTAAATTGTTTGATTTCTTAGATTTCTTAGGAACGTCACAGGAAAGAGAATGGCGTCACTTTACTGTTTAAGGTGTTTCTGCGGTCACACGATCTGTTAAGTTACTTCAGATACACATGATTTTGTTTACAATATTTTTTACTATTACATTTTATAAATTAAACAATTACACAAAGCTATAAATACCAAATATATAAGAGCATAAATCAGGTTGAAATAAACAAAATTATAAAAAAAAAATTCACACAAGTGTTTTCTATACATTGCATTTACGATAAAACAACAATTATCAGAAATCATGAAAACAATAACGGAAATATGTAATGAACAAAATAAATTTGTGATATTACAAAAACTAGCAAAAAATTATTTAAACAGAGAGAAAAAGTAACGTTTACCACAGCACTAAACATGACTTAATTCTATCCAAGGAGCATGTTCATGTAAAAAATCGAAAATGACAAATTTATTTAAAAATAAGATTCAAATAAAAAATCAGTACGTGAATTAAAAACAAAAGTGTACAATTGCTAAAACGCGAATATCTATGATGTATAGTTCTCAAGAATAATAAAATTTTCCAGCGTATTTTTATGCCGGCAATCCTAAAAAGGTTAATTAAAATACTGTATTTATACATAGTTCACCTGTTAACAGGTAATAAACATGCTATCGCAAGTTTACAGATACCAGACAGCTTTGCTTTGCACGTGCATTCTCCCTGTAATCGAGATGTATTAAAATGGCAATATCTGAAATTGCAACAGTAAAGCAACAACATAAACGTCAGTGTTGTCAGAGTTTAATCCACAAAATACAATGTGTCCAGCATCCAAAAGAATTTCAAATTTTACAAGACAACGTTTACTGTCACCGATATAGTCTACAATTTCACATAAATTTAATTATTTGTTTTCTATTTGGTCTTCGAAGTAGTCTTTACTGATGCAAACTAAATCGCTCAGGCACTGAACAAACACATGGTGAATTTCGTACCTGTTTCTTTACTTATCTTGAGTGAAAAATAGCGCCATCTGTCAAATTTGGTGCTTGCTAATTAAATGATTTCATACTTATAACTTTTCTTCTATATTATATTACAGTATATGATTTATATTTACTATGTTTATCTTTCTTAAGTGTTTAATTAACCATGTGCTAAATCTAAAATATTAGAAAGTTTTGAAATGTGTCAGATTGGGCAAACAGTGTGTGAAAACTCTTACGTCAGATAACTTTTATAGTTATATATCTGATCTTACCCGTTTTCATCAGGTGAAATAATTAGGTCCACCTCTTCCAAAATTGACTAAAAAAATTTACATAAGTAAAAAATATGTTCAATTTCCCAAAAAACGGCATCTAAAATAGTAAAGTAAAACCCGGAAACTTTAGGAAAATACTTAACGCTTTTCTCCGTAAAGTTAATTTAAAAAAATCCTTTGTTAATGTGCATTCTGATCATATACCCTGATTGTGTACCAAATTTAAACTTTTAACTCCCTTGGTACTCACCAATTTTGATTGTTAATGTAATTAAACATAAAAATTACTAAAAAACTGAAAAAAAAACGAAAGAAATTCGTTAATTTTGAAGAAAAAGCTTCAAACTTTATTTTCCATTGTCTTGCCTTTCTGCGAAATTTGACACCAATGAGTCATTGTGTTTACAGACAGATGACTTTGAGAACAGCTGGTGTTGGATTTTCCGAGACATTCTCATAGATGTCTTAGGAGGAGAAAAGTTTAAAGTAGGGTGAATACTAGCAGGCCGTATACTTTTAAGTATTTTTTAAAAATTTCGTTTTTTATTGTAATTTCCAATCTCCCCAACTTAATTAAACGTATGTATAATAAAATCTAACAGTTAAAAAAATAAAAAAAAACTATTGGAAATCGTTTTTCACATCAGAAAGTAGCTTTAAATAACTTTACAGAAGTAAAATCAGTGCACTAGAATTTTAGAATAATGAATGACATTTGCTTTTAAAAATCCCATTAAAAGCAATTAAGCGTTAATCGTGCATCATTAAAGGTAAATTAAAATCGCGATATAATTTTTTCGTGTGGAAAAAAATTTTTTTAAATATTTGGAAACTTCAAAAACATCCAAAAATCCAAAAAAAATATTTCGAAGATCCAAAAAACCGTTTGTTTTGTAACGCTATGTAAATTGCCCGAGTTATCTCGGGATAAGGGCTTAAACTTTTGGGCTCTGCGCTAATTATTATTATTATCAACACATGTTAATTATAAGATACTAGTAGCTTAAAATGCCCTCTAGTGGGCGTTATAGAATTAGTGGTCTCACTCTGTGGTATTAATAGTAAATTGATATTACAAATAAAAATAATCATATACTTAATTTCTCACAGCATATTTTACTAAAATACAATCAACAACGTAAAAACCACATGTAAAATAATTCAGTAGAAGCGGAGTTCTTCTCCCCTGTGGGGAAAATTTTAAAAAGTTACTTCTTAATGTTATATTTTAGCACATAAACATACATTCTGTTTGCATCATACCCAGGGTAGATGAGTCAATTCATTTTGCACAATTTTATACAATCATGAAACACAAAAATTGTTTGATTCCATAGAACTACAATACTTACATAATAAAAATAAGTATAAATTCACCAAATTTTACAGGATTATCCAAGAAATACTTAAATTACTAACTTTGTTTTTTATCATGGTAAAACTTATAGCACAGATAATTAATAATTGTGTGATCTACAATAATGCTAATATTAATCTTTGCAGATATTTAACATCAAATGATGACGGTAGAATATATAAATAACATCAATGTTCAACGTTATTATCCATCTCATTACTCTTATTGTGGAAATTTTTTCCAACTGAAATAAACAGTGTTCTAATAGCTAACGCATTACTTGAATCTGCTAAATGTTTGCAATCATTGTTTGATAAACATCAAAATGTACTTAATCATCTTCCTTCCTATAAACCATTAATTATCAACTGCTGAGATTTTTTAAGTATGCTGCCTTTACAAATACCTATATATAAGCGACGTCACGCAATCAATCCCAAATTCCTACCAGCATTTAAAAATTTTATTTGGTATTACTGATAATTGTCAGTAGTACCCATGGCATTTAGAAAATGTTACCTAAATAACCAAATGCGTTTAAAAATTACTGTTATGATGCTTCTGATTGTCTTGCGGTACTTACCGAAGTAACATTCGGTGCCGTTAAATTTTTAAATTATTAAAAGTGAACTGTAATGAAAAAAAAATTGAGAATTTTTGCCATAAACAATCACCTCACAATCACATAAAAATTAACAATGGAAATACTTTTTATAACTACGAATTTTGACGTGCTTCTTGTTTTTTATTTAAAATACAAAAAAATGAAACAATATTTTATAAACAATATCCCGAAATCTAACGAGTAACATTAAATATTAAAATAATTAAAAAATAAAAACTAAAACATAATAATATTCCACAGCATCTAATATATAATCGAGACAAGTTGATAATAATAATAATAATAATAATAAGCGCAGAGCCCAAACGGTTAGGAGTTGAAAGTTGAAATTTGGTACACAGATAGGGTACGTCATAAAAACGCACACTAAGAAGGGATTTTTCGAAATTCCCCCTGGGGGAGAGAGAGACAGGGTTAAAACTTCTATATACATTATGGATACGAGCCCAAACGGTTAAGAGTTGAAAGTTGAAATTTGGTACACAGTTAGGGTACGTTAGGAGAACGCACACTAAGAAGGGATTTTTCGAAATTCCTCCCCACGGGGGAGAGGGACAGGATTAAGGCTTAACACTTCCATCAACAATGGAAGTGTTAAGTAACAATGGAAGT